>NC_090260.1:1047089-1124589 GCF_037325665.1 Littorina saxatilis
TTTTTTATTCTGATGTTTCCACATGTAGAATGTGTCATCGACAATTGGATCAGGTACATTAACATCACGGATTTGACCTAGTTTGAGGAATCTTGGTTTCTTTTCATCGTCGATTTCCTTTCTCTTGTAATGACCAGTGTCTGTAAACTCGAATGCATACACTGCACCAACTTCAGCATTGCTCTCAAAGTCGATAGCGTCTGCTAAATCTTTCAACTCTATAGTTGAACATGCAACAGGATAAGCTATTGTAGGTCCACTCGACATTTTAATACTCAATATTTTATGGAACTATTTCCAATGTAATGTTAAACAAACAATCAACTGGTTGTCCACTTTGATTTTTCAGATCAATGTGTAGGAATTCATGACACCCTTCCTCCAAGTCCTTGAACTGAAGTGTCTTAAATGTTGGCACGTGCATTTTACAAAAAGAGGCATCACTCGGTGGAAGAATCCTAAGCAGATCAGAACGCTGATCATTAAACAGATTATAGGATGTGTTAAGCTCTCTCATGTGAACAAACAGTACACTGTTAACATCCATGTCAATGGGACGTGTTCCCTTGTATATTTTTGTAATTCCAAGCATATCAAGGAGTTTGGTTGGAAACTCAACGTTTACTTCTCTAGTTTTGGGCATAGTAAGAGTAGCAATGAGACTTGCATGATTTAAACTCGCTGTAATACCTACTGGAGCAAACAATTCTTTCTCTAAAGTGCAGAAGTCATAGTAACCATCTTCTACAGAATGTGTTTTACCATTAATTCTAACCCAGTTGTTAGCCTTTTTTTTACTGATATTATACCAAGTAACCTTGTACATAATTTCATGCAGTGCAACTTTCATTCCTCCATTTTGATTGTTGATAGGGTTTGCAAGTTTAACTGGCACACTAGTCTTCACATTTGTTAGTGTGATAAACATTTTTTATTCAACAACAAAAATGATTCAGTATAAATTCAACAAAGACGTTAAATACAAAACTGGACCATATTACAATCCAAAGACTATTTCTTTCCATGAGTTGGACTTTGCTGTAACAGAAACAGAATCCATTCGCGTTAAAGTGCCTGACCCATTCCATTCTTACCTAAATCCCCCAATCAAAAATGATAGTGTTCCAAAGATGTGGAACTCTCACCCAATGCAGTTCTATCAGAATCAGTTAAACTTTGCAATATTCTGTGCAACCACAGGATGTGGAGTGTCCTATGCAGACCACATGAATAATTCAAACTTACTGACAAAGTGTGTGTACACATTTCACGTTTACTATCAGTGCAGGAGAATCTTGTCTGAACTTCAGGCACCAATGCCGCATGAAAAGAGCTGGAACCCATTCAACAATAGGATAAACATGAAAGTGTATGAGCGTCTCTGCAATGAATTCAATATAGATTTTAAGACCGACTTTAGGCAAAAGCAAGACAAAAACCATGGCATGGGAACACTATATTTATGGGGTGTCCACAGGAGGTATAATTTTGATTACTGGCCAGGTCATACATCTTTTTCTTCAAATGTGCAGGTACAGTTAGGATCAATAGAACAACAGCACCACAATGCATGGACTACTTTTATATTAGACACCGGCAAAGGTTTCACTGGATCAGGTGTTGAAAGGATCAATGAATCTATCCGAACATATGCGTGGTGCTTGCTAGGCTCGCAGGCACAGACACGATCAAACATACTGAGAACAAGCACAGGGTTTGGTGCGCAGAAACAGTTGTTATCAAATTTAGAAGATGTCATAAACTCTGCAGTTGATCTGCCTTCCAGCATCAAAAGGTATCAAGACTCTCTCCGTTATGCAAGATCAAAAGTTGACTTTGCTGTTGGTAACGGCCTTTACATGTTACCTTCTGATCTCCAGCTGCAGATTGGAACAATAACAAATTATAACAATGAAATCATTATTGCTAGTGACACCCAGCCGCTTGGAAAGGGTGAAGAACTGAATTCAGAAATCAGAACGATGTTACAGCCATATCACAATGAACAGAAACAAAGCGTGACAAGTGAAGATCGGGCTGCAGGTGAAGATCATTCTGTCACTAGTGATGATCAAGCTGTTAGTATTAGTGATGATCATGAATCGCAGAAGACTGCTCTAGTAATTGGTGGAGTGGGTGTAGGCTTACTTTTGCTTTATTCTCGTTAGCAGAACACCTGCAATTAAAACTATTAGAGTCCAGAGATGTTCAGCCATGAAACCAACAACTTTACCTGCAAAAGATAACAGCCAGCTAACAATTGAACCAATGATTCCTGGAAGTGCACCCAAAGCTTTTGCTGCTAGTTTCTTTAATAGTTCTGCAATGTGTTTGAGTTGTTTCTTTACCCATCCCGGATCAGATGGAGGTGAAGGTGGAGGTGGAGGTGGAGGTGTGACAGTGCCACCCGTGAATGTTAACACTAATGTGCTTATTGCAAATCCTAACGCAGTTAGTATACTAGCTATTGTGATTCCCTGCTCTCTGAAAAGCGTTCTAATTCTTTCAGCAAGAGTTGTGTCTTCGTAAAGGATTCTTTGAATTGTATTTTTTATTCTGCTGACCTGTGTTCTCAGTTGTTCTCTATTGTTACTTAGAACTTCTAACCTTATGGCTTTCTCCTCCTGCAAATCTTTTAAACGCTTAGAAATTCTGTTTTTTACTTCTTGTTCTAGGTTCAAATCATCAGCATCAGCAAGTTTTTGTTTCTCTTTGTTTATATCTTCATCCAGCTGACCTAGTTTTGACAGATTATTTGCTATTTCACCTCTGATGGTTTGTAGCGATTGATTAAGGGCTTCTATTTCTCTCATAGGTAATAGTTCATGTGGAGTCTTCAGTGAAGTTTCCTCAGAAAAAGAAGTCTCTATCTCTTGTATAAGTTGATCAGCCTCATCTGCAAGTTTATTAAGATCTTGCAATGGAACAGATTCTATTTGAGTAGCAGTTGGTAGTCCTAGTTCTGCTTGTTGAAGTAAGGAAACAACATGGGAAGATGATGACCGTGTGCTAGGCACAATATCTAATTGCCTAAGTCGATTAGCAGTAAGTTTTTGTTTTAGTGAAACTTTTGATAGAAACTTAGCAGGATTAGATTTATATGTAAGTTGGACTTTTTCTCCTTTATCGCTAGTTGTATATAAATGATTTGCTTCCATTTTGAACTGGTTTGGATCTAAAACATCAGGTTCTTCTCCTAAACTTTTGTAGAAATCTCTAACTTTACCTTCCAGAAGTTCATGTCGTGCCACCTCATAATGCAGTGAATGATGGTAGGGAACCAAAGGGATTGCTTCGCTCATGTCGTCCGCTGGCTCAAATAAATCTTCAAATCCACCTTCTGCCATTTGTAACTTATTTTTTATTTTGAAAATAAAAAAAGATGGCACAATCGTTCGGTTCTGTTCTTGATCCTTACAGAAGGCTGAAAGAGCCTCTCGGGGTAAAAGGAATAAGGCAAACAGTTATAGTTACAAATAATCCTTCTACTATTGATCAGAATGAAATACTTACTGTTAGGTTTCCTAATCTAGGTAAGAACGATGTTATTGTACCAGGCACTGTAAGACTATCATTCAAATTAGAATTAGAATCTGGCTCAGATGAAAATAGGACTTTGGCTTATAATGTAGGAAGAGCAATTGTGAGGAAGATTACTGTCAAACTGGAAGGGCGGGAAGTGATGTCATTGAATAATGCAGATGTTTTTTTAGTTTACGCAGATAATTGGTTGACTGACAATGAAAAGAAAAACAGAGTGTTTCAAGGGATTCAGTCAGACAATGGGATAAAAGTTAGAATAGGAGCAGGAGATAAAGCTGACAATAACAAAAAAGATAACGCTGTCAATGTTGCTTTTGGAAACAAATTTTGTATTCCACTTGACTTTGAACTCATAAATTCACATCCTCCCTTCTATCAAGGAGCATTGCGTGACAGGCTGTCATACGACCTGACTTTCAATAGTTATGATCGTGTTATGCTTTCACAAGACCCGGAAGCAAAGTATAAGGTGTCTGGAATTTCTTTAGAGTTTGATGTTGTAAACCATCCTGAACTGGCTAGACTTATAGAAAATCAGTACAGTTCTAAGCTGCCTATCTATTATGAAAGAGTGTTGAATCACAGTACACTTTCAAAAAGCCAGGCTGATCCAATCTGGAACATTAACTTGAATACACCAGCTAGGTCAATGAAGGGAATACTTATGTTGTTTGAGGAACCAAAAGATTCATATGAAAGGCAAATAGAAAAGTTTTACAATCCACTAATCAATAGAGTATATTGCACAATTGAAGGGCAGCCAAACCAAATATTTGCATCTGGCATGCTGCCATACCAACACTATGATGAAGCAAGAAAGTACTTTACTGGAGGAAGATTGAAAGACCCAACATCTGATCTTGTGGCTAAAGATCTACATTTACACGGTGTTGGCGTAGAAGATTTCTTGACAAATAAATATGCGTTATGGCTGGATCTTAGAACAACTGACGACAACAAACTGCATGGAAGTGGAAGGCGAATTGAAAACGGATCAGAAGGAATCACAATACAAATTGAAAAGGAAGTAGGGAGTAGTAGTAAATCAGTTAAGATCTACGTGTTTGTTGTGTCAGATGCGCAGTTAAACATCTCTGAAAGCAGATTACAGGATATTGTTTATTGAACGTGTTAAAATGAAGTATCTAGATTTTCTTCCAAAAGATCCACACTGTTCTTTGATTTGTGGGGCAACAGGTTGCGGCAAAACAAGATATGTTTTGGATTTATTACAGACCGTTTACATAAATCACTTTGAACACATAGTCATATTCTGTCCAACCATAAAGCATAACAGAACATACAAGGAGAGAAAATTCATATGGTCTGATCAAAATATATTTATTGTAAATCCTTCTGATCGTCTAAATGTTTGCTTGGAGCATTATTTCGATCTTTTTCAGAACACGCCAACACTGTTTATTATTGATGACTGTGCAGCAGAACGTGACATTGTTAGAAAGAAAAGTGCACTAGCAAAGCTTGCATTCAGTGGACGACATGCATTAATATCAGTTTGGATATTAACACAAAAATACAATGCAGTTCTGAAAGACTTTAGAGAGCAACTCAAAACAATAACATTGTTCTATTCAAAGGACCGTGACAGTTTTGAAGAGTGTCTTCGAGAAAATGATGTCATTGAAAACAAACAGGAGAGAGAAAGAATAAAGAATAATCTGAAATCTTCTAAGCACTCGAAACTGGTTTTAAAAACTGATCAACCAGTTCAGTATGTATGTTTGTAGAAATCCTTGCTAAGTTCTTACTCAAGTTCTTGTCAAGTTCTTACTCAAGTTCTTACTCAAGTTCTTGTCAAGTTCTTACCAAGTTCTTACTAAGTTCTTGTCAAGTTCTTACTCAAGTTCTTGTTAAGTTCTTACTCAAGTTCTTGTCAAGTTCCTACCTAAGTTCTTGTTAAGTTCCTACCTAAGTTCTTGTTAAGTTCCTACCCAAGTTCTTACTCAAGTTTAATTACTAGATTTTTATTTTATTCTGCATCAAAATAAAATGAACTGTGATGAATTGCTGATGCAGACTGCTACAGATATTGAAATCTGTGACAGTAGGACTATACCTGATAAAAAAGAAAGATTGTATTCACTTGCTGTTTGTGGAAAAACAAAACACTACCTTGGGCAGCAGTTAACTGTGGAAGAAGTACAACATCTTTCCTCAGAAGATATAGAAAAGTATCATGGACGGTATGAATCAGTGCTTGGTTCTAAGATGGTTAGAAGTATTGGACAGACTGTTATAGGTTTGTACACAAAGATTTTTGGACATTTTACACCTCTCGACTCGGAGGAAGACTTAACACATGATCTAACTCATGACCCTGTTGTTTCCAAGTCCCTCGAATCTCTTGCCTGTGGCCTGTATTATCGATTTGGTGCTTTATTAGTACCATTTGTTGCTGGATTAATTACTTTCAAACACATTAATTTTCAGAATAAAAAAGATGACAGATCAGTTG
This sequence comes from Littorina saxatilis, assembly GCF_037325665.1. Classification (NCBI taxonomy): domain Eukaryota; kingdom Metazoa; phylum Mollusca; class Gastropoda; order Littorinimorpha; family Littorinidae; genus Littorina; species Littorina saxatilis. Next base: position 1,053,109 of record NC_090260.1, read on the forward strand.
AAGCAGACAGTGGAGCAGACGAAAATACCAGAAGTGAACACAGTGACAAAGAAACCTGGTAGAGTAGAAGCAGGAAAAAAACTAGCCGAATGGAACAGACAAAAAAAGTTAAATCAAAAGGCAAAGCAGAACATTATGTCTGAAGTTGAGCAGACACCAAACATTCCTGAAGTGACTAAGGTCACACAAACTGATCAAGAATTAAAATCCTCATTTCTATCATACAGAAAAGTAGCTGTAGCAGCTGTTGTTGGAGGAGGTGGATACTTGCTTTACAAACTTTGGCAAGGCAAATATAAAGTGTCAGAAAGACCAAAATCAGAAACACCAAAATCAGAAACACCAAAACCAACAAACAAAGCAGTACAAACAATAACAAAGCCCACAGTAGTACCTGCAGTGGATTCATTTCATATGGAATAATTTTAATATTTTAATTTTGATAACATAAAAATGAGTTCTGAAAAGACAATAGTTAATCTAGTTTATCACGCTGCAGTGATTGGAGGCTTGAGTGTAGGTTACACAATGCTGGGTAAAAGTCTCCTCAGAATGAAACCAGCCGACTTGGGAAAGTTAGACTTCGAAGACGGTGCTAAACTAATTGGTGTTGTGACAGCTTCCTTTGCAACAAAAGACTTTTTGGTGAAGCAAGGAATTATTCCAGAAAATATAAACATGTAAGACAATAAAATGGCTAGCTTGGTTATGATGGTGGGAGGTGCGATTGTAAATGCGCTTGCATTTTCTGGCAGCAACTATTTGTTTTCTAAACTGCAAAATGGTGAAGAGAGGGAAAGGCACAACAAAGCCATGGAACAACTGGCGAAAGCACAGGATGAATACGAGAAGAAACGAATTGCGCAGTTAGACTTTATGAATGATAAACTCAGGCAGCAAGGACATGCAAACAAAACCTTTGCCAATGTTGATGCAGCCATTCAAGAATACTATCTTGTAACTGGAAAGAAAATGAAGACAAGTGCTCCTCCAAAACTGGGTGACTTTTATCAGCCTTCAGAAGAGCAGAAGGTGGGCGAGATTGTTTTCATTGTTATTGGTATGGCTGTTGTTTACTTTATTGCGCGTGCTGTCAAATCTTAATATTCTGTCATTTAAAAAACCATGAGTGATGCTTTGTTATCTAAAATATATTATTCCCCAAAAGGATACTGGAAAGGAAGAACTGCTATTGACAAGCTCAGTGACGCAGCAGGTGTTTCTCAAGATATAGCAAAGAAATGGTTGTCAAAGCAGGCAGTTTGGCAGATCTATTTACCTGCACCAAGAAAAATTACACGACCACACTTTGTTAACATTAAACCGAATGACACTCATCAAATAGACCTGCTGTATTTACCGCATGACACAGTCAGAAGGAAGAAATATAAGTATGCACTGACTGTAGTTGATGTTGCAACAAGATACAAAGATGCTGAACCGTTGACAGAGAAAAGTGCTATAGCTACAGCTGTTGCCCTGCAAGAAATTTACAGACGTGGACCACTAAAGTATCCCAGAATGATTCAGTGCGATGATGGTAAGGAGTTTAAAGGAGCTGTCAACCAGCTTCTGTTAAAACATCATGTTACAGTGAAGAGAGGTATTCCGGGAAACCACAGGTCACAGGCTATTGTTGAGAGCTTTAACAAACAGTTGGCAGAAAAACTGTTTTCATATCAGTACCATCAGGAATTTTTGGACACAGAAAGTAAATTGCGTAACACTGAATGGGTCAAAAGATTACCATCAGTACTTAGAGCAATGAATCTGGAGGTATTTAAAGCTACAGGGTTAAGACCAGTTGATGCAATCAAACAGAAAACAATACCTGTTGCTCCAAAGTCAACAACACCAGTGGCATTACTACCTTTCAATCAGAAAGTCAGATATTTATATGCACCCGGTGAAGCTGAGGGTGACAGCAGGAAGCGTGCAACGGATCCAATCTGGAGTATTGACATTCATGAAATCAAGAGAGTAGTAGAGACAAATCCACCTATATATTACTTGAGAGAACCAGCACCGCAAAGAGCCTTTGTAAAAGAGGAATTACAATTAGTTCCACGTGGTACAAATGTTAAATGATTTTTTATTTCAGATTTTATAGTGTTAACAAAAATGGAAGCTCTGAGAAAGAATTCTAAGCAACTTCATTTTTTTAATTTATATTTTTATTTTGAGTTATAAAATCAAACTCACAGCGATGGAAGACTCTGTATTAGAATCTTTATCGACAGTATTTGACACCGTTGAATTACAAGTAACGGATCCTCAAAATGTGCAGTCCAGTGTGCAAGACGCCATTGAACAAATTCCAAACAATTTGTTGATTGAACCTCCAGTAAAAGTGCAGATAGTCAGTTTAATAAAATACAAAACAGTCAGTGATGAGGTGCTAGAAGTTCATGTTTCAACCAGACAACTAGCACTTAATTCTATGGCAGAATTGAATGGAAACTGGGCAGATGAAATGATGAAACGGTTTGAGCAAGCTGCAGAGGATGCAAAGATGAAAGGATCCGGATGGTCAGAAGGTGAAATTATAAAAATAGAATTGAAGCTAAGTAAATTTGCCCCCATCAGAGGTAGAAGTTACATACCTTTACCTCCTGCTCTTGTCAAAAAACGTGCTGTGCTGAACATAAAGAATGATGATGACAAATGTTTTATGTGGTGTGTTCTGGCAAGACTGTACAGTGTAAAGAAAAATGCAGAAAGAGTGTCGAACTATCATGCATACAGAAATAAACTAAACTTTACTGGTATTGAATTTCCTGTCAGCATTACAAGCATTGACAAATTTGAACAGCAAAACAAACCCATCACCGTAAATGTTTACACGTGGGATGAGGAAGATGAACTGAAGCCAGTCAGAATATCAAAGAACTCACCAACGATTGGTGATTGTGATACTAACCATGTTGACATGTTACTAATGACTGATGGTGTAAAATATCATTACACTTTGATTCGTACAATGAGTAGACTGATGGCGAGCACAAGCAATCACAATAGTAAACAAGACTTTTGTAGGCGATGTCTCTTGCGTATTCCATCAATTCATGCAGCACTTATACACAAGCAACATTGTAAGAGCGTTGATGATGCGGTTGTGAAGTTAACAACACCACCGCCAGACAGCAAAGTGTATTTTAAGAATGTATGCAAACTACAGAAAAGTCCTTATGTTGTTTATGCTGACTTTGAATCTATCATTGTGCCATATGAAGGACCTTTACCAAAAGACCTACCTAAAACAGTAACTCTAAGTAATCATCAAGTCTGTTCATATGCATTTATTGTTGTTAGTTCAGATGGTAAACATTCTAAACCGCAATTGTACAGAGGACCTAATGCAGCAAAGAACTTCTTACAGCAAATGAACCAAGTGCGAAATGACTGCTCCAAACAACTGAATCTTTCAGACATTGTTATGAAACCTGAAGACCAAGAACAGTTTAACTCTACCACACAGTGTTGGATATGCGAACAAAGTCTAACACCAAACCCAGACAATCCAATAGTAAGAGATCATGATCATGTAAGTGGGCAGTTCCGAGGAGCAGCACACAGCAAATGTAATCTACAATTAAAGTTTGATCCTAAGACTTGGAAGCTTCCAATCTTCTTCCATAACTTGCGCGGTTATGATTCACATCTGATCATGCAGGCAGTAACTGATGAATACAAAGCAAGATGCATTGCGCAGTCTTCAGAAAAGTACATGGCCTTTACTCTGAATAGTTTATACTTCTACGATTCTGCTCAACATCTGATGGGAACACTTGAGTCTTTATCTTCATCACTAACTGCTTTCCCAATCACATGTAAGTACTTTGACAGTGACTTAGTTAGAAAGGGAGTCTATCCATATGAATACATGGATTCGTGGGAGAGGTTTGATGAAGATGAGTTACCACCAAAGGATGCTTACTTCTCACGGCTGAAGGGTAAAGGTATAAGTGACGAAGACTATGAACACGCTAAGACTGCATGGAATAAATTAGGATGTAATACAATGGGTGATTATCATGATCAATATTTGTTGGCTGATGTTTGTTTACTTGCAGATATATTTGAGAATTACAGAAGAACATGTATGAAGCACTACAATCTAGATCCTTCACATTACATATCTGCACCAGGCATGAGCTGGGATGCATTTCTTAGATTTACAGGAGTAAAGATTGACTTGCTATCAGATCTACCTACACTTCAGATGATTGAAAATGGACTACGTGGAGGAATCAGTATGGCTTCACACAATTACTGCAAAGCCAACAACAAATACTTGGACGACTTTGATCCTATGAAACCTTCTAATTACATCATGTATCTAGATGCAAACAATTTGTATGGTTGGGCAATGTGTCAGACGCTTCCACTTCGGAACTTTAAGATCTATTCAGGACCATTTTCACAATGTGTTGTGCTGACAATATTAAAAGCAGGCCCAGACAGTCGAAAGGGATGGATACTAGAAGTTGACTTAGACTATCCACTATCACTTCATGATCTACATAATGATTATCCTTTAGCGGCTGAGAAATTAAAAGTAAACCCAAGAGAACCTCCAAAGCTGGTGCCCAATCTGTTTCACAAAAAGAAGTATGTGTGTCACTACAGACTGTTACAGTTTTACATTAGACATGGATTGATTTTGAAGGCTGTTCATCGTATAATTTTATTTGATCAAGAACAGTTTATGAAACCTTACATCATGAAAAACACAGAACTGAGAACCAAAGCCGCTGATGCATCAGAGAAAGACTTTTTTAAACTGATGAACAACAGTTGCTTTGGTAAGACAATGGAAAACCCACACAAGAGAAAGGATGTTAGATTTGTTACAAGAGAAAATGAGGCCATCAAGCTGACATCCAAACCACAGTATCAAGACTTTAAATACTTTCATGAACAGCTGTATGGTATCTTAATGAAAAAACTTGTAGTCAAGCTTGACAAACCAGTATTCATAGGCTTTACTGTGCTAGAGTTGTCAAAACTGTTGATGCTTGAGTTTTTGTATGATTATTTGAAACCAAGATATCCCAAATCGAGAGTACTTTACACAGACACAGATTCATTCTTACTTGACATTCCAGCGGATGACATTTACAAAGATCTAGAAGCTGAAAGTCCTGCAGTAAAAGGAAAAGATTCTTTTTATGACACTTGCGACTACCCTAAAGAATCACCATTGCACTCAAATGTTAACAAGAAGGTTATTGGAAAGATGAAAGATGAAATGAATGGGAAGATAATTAAGGAGTATGTTGGATTGCGTGCAAAGATGTACAGTGTTGCAAGTGAGAAAGGGGTGGTTAAAAAAGCAAAGGGTGTAAGCAAACAGGTTGTAAAGTCGAGCATATCGCATGATAACTACAAGGAAGCACTGTTTCAGAAGCGAGTGTTTCACCATGACAACCCTAAGATCAGTTCCGCGCTTCATCAGATCAACACAACTATTGTAAACAAGAAATCTTTAGATGCTAATGACACAAAGCGCGTTTATTCATCACCAGAATATTCTTATGCAATTGGGCACTGGAGAACAAACGCGGCTCCAAATAGTCTGAGTGTGTAATAAGAATTTTTGTCAATCGGGAAAACCCGCTATGACAGCTTTGTTTTGACTGCAGCGGGGAATAGGGCGTTGCTTGCGTTGGGGAAGTGTTTGTGAAAGGGGAGTAGGCTTTGTTGAGTTTCAAAGCAGCCACCAAGTACACTTATCAAAAGCTTGAATAAAATAAACAAGTCAATTGAATAAGTTAACACTCGGCGGCCGCCCGAAGGCAGCCTAAAAAGTTTATAGTAGGGCGTTGAAGCAGGGTGAAGCAAAAACAATAACACAGCTGAAGCAGGGTGTTGAAGCAGGATGATTAAGAAGACAGCCAAAGCAGGGCAGGCGCAGCAAACCGTACATGCATGATCGTTACTATATTTAGAATCACGTCATTACTATTTTTGAAACCGTACATGCATGATCGTTACTATATTTAGAATCACGTCATTACTATTTTTGAAACCGTACATGCATGATCGTTACTATATTTAGAATCACGTCATTACTATTTTTGAAACCGTACATGCATGATCGTTACTATATTTAAACACTTGTCTAACAGTGCAGGTGCAGTGTGATACTTCTGTTGTTGCGCACAAACAAGCACTGTAAGTCTAAGACTGGGACTGTTGGAGCTCTGATGTGACAGGAATATGCGGCGTTTCTGACCAGTACTCTCTGTACTCTTCGATCTGGAGCATCTCTTCGATTTGTTTAAGTTTGCCCATGATAAAACTGATTGGCAAACCAACAGTGGTAAATCGCGGAAATGCATAAAGCGATCTAGCAACGGCGCGTAGTCTACGCGCATGAACATCGGAATAGCCAGTTTTTGCTTTCAACCAGTCAGCCCACGTTTCTTTCATTCTCCCTTCTTTTCTTTGCTTCTCCTGCCATTGTTTGCACATAATCAAAAACTGTCCAAACTGAATGTAAATTAAGGTTTGTTGTGCGTCCTGTCTTTTGAGATTTCTCATCCCTTTTTGCAGTCTTTCCACAATATCTTTTTCATTTTCTGCTTGAGCAAAATAAGCATTTGTGAAAGCTTCTGTGGATATAGCATGGCTAACATCTGCTTGGTTTGAAACGAGATAGTGATGTAAATCACTTGGCGTTGTTGGTTCTACTCTCTTTTTCTTTCCGTCTTTTTCTTTGAACAAATCTTCTATCTTCCTTTTTGGTTTTTTGGGCAGTCTCATTAATCCTTCTGTTTTAGCCTTAACTGCTATTAAGGCCATCTGCTCAAAATATTTTCTATTCTCTTCTAGTACATGCTGTTCTTCTTCTGTCCAAAATTCTGATGGTGTTGGCGCTGGTAGTGGGACATTACAAGCTTGTTCCATGTCAGGTAGAATTAAAGTTGTTGGCCGCCTAGAATAATCTAACAATTCTTGATGAACATTTTGCGATTCAAGAAGCTCTTTCTCTAATTCTGCGACATTCACCTTGTTAAATTAAGCACTTTTTTCACTGAAACACAAACACGTCTTCACAGAACAGCACCTCAATACGAAATGGCGAGACAGGTCTGCCTGGTTGCTAACAACACAAACTAGATCGGGTTGTTATCAACACACAGTGGTGGGCGGAAGTGACGTGAATGGTTACTATCACATGATTTAATCTTGTCTTGCCATTGGAGGAATATAGAAGACAGGCTTGCTGTTTGTTTTTACCAGATCAATACGGTAGTTATGGCTTGCCGACGAAGGGCAGATTGGATCGAAACACACGCTGGCTGTTTGGAGTGGCTCAACTAGTTAATATTTCAATGGAAACTAAATTTAGCGTTGTATCAGAGAAAGGGAGAATGTACGTTCTGGGTTACTGATTCCGACAGACCCGGCATTGGTTCAAAACAACCTTACTTTACTATATTTTTTTTGTATGGATTTATGCAGTATTTTTCTGATTTTGTCGCATGTTTCATTTTAGTAAAAGTTTAGTCCAGAAGCCTATTTTGCGTTAATATTTAGGGTCTGTCGGAATCGGTGAGCCAGAACGTACATTCCCCCTTTCTCTTCTGTTGTGTAAAAGTCAGACAGAGACGGGGCAAAGGGTGAACAGAAGGTCGTCAGAACGAATTCCTCTCCTTAAACAGTTTGAAAGCAATGCAGCTCGCGTTACGTCGCTGTCTACAATGACAAAGCATGGTAGATCCGGCTTCTTTAAACACGTCACGGCCAATCCGGCCTCTCCCATAATGCAACAGAAAAAGGGGCGGGGCTTAGCAAAAATAGCACAACGCGTGGCACGCGATGTAAACACGAACAGGCCAAAGTGCACTGGGCACGCGGGGGCATCAGGGCGCTCTAATAAATCAGCTTCAATGTTTTTGTCAATAAAAAAAAGCGCAAGATAGTGTCGACAAGCTCTTTGTTTGGATTTCCTTCTCCCAAAAATGTTTTAACCTTTTGAACTTGGGCGTAAATAAGATCAATTTCCTCTCTCTCACCGCTAAACTGAATTTTACCATCTGGCTTTCTGTCTGTGCGAGCAGCATTTCTTCTTTTAACAGCTTCTTCAGAGTTTTTCACATATTTTCGTTTCTGAACATTTGTGATATCTTGCATATTGATTTTGTTTATATTTACAATACAATTGAACTTTCACACAGAGAACCTTTGTGTCAAAGAAATCAGTCACACAGAGAGAAACAGAATAACAATGTCAAGGCTGTAGATGTCAGGCTAGTCAAACGGACACAATGAAACTTAGTCTTGGTTGCTGTAACTCAGTCACCGCTATGATGGTACTTTCGCTGATATTGCAGAAAAACAACACAGAATCAGCCAAAACCGCGAACAATAAACAAGTTTAGTACGTCACAACGTCAATGAACAGAATTCTCGAGTCAATGTTTGCATCAGACTCTGACTAAGTGAGTGGGGCAAGCGTCAAACACCACTGAAATGAGGAGGGAAATCTTGGCGCATTTTTTTGGCGGAATACTTGAACAAACCAATCATTTTCAAACTGACCAAGGACAAAAACAGGCTTGTGAACCGAATGGTGAGGGGGGAGGGTACCTCGAAATGTGTGGGTGATGATTTCCCATCACCAGTACATTGCTGCAGTCTTAGTATATTGTAGCTCCACCGACCACTGTCCCCTCCGCCCTCCCCCCTCCCGTTCGTTCCCCCTTTCAACCCCCTACCACCTTGGAATAAACTGCAGAAGACCATTTGCATATCCTGGATTCTTCCATTTGTGTTGCCAGGGGCGACCCAAGATCCGAGTCCCTTTGTTTCCCATGTCCACTTAGAACAAACCGAGTTTAGATTACCCCTTTCTGTTTTGAAAGTAAACTTGCCCATCCTGTGAGGCACTTTCAGGGACAGTAATTATAGTTAGCGGGACCATGTAGACGAAGTCAACGGTGATAATCTGCGTAGTGTATACGCATACTTTGGAACACGGTCTGTTATTCCACCCAGCGAGAGTCTCTAACACAATCAGTGTTGTTGACAGATGAAGGCGGGAAACCCTGAGTGTTTCACATTCCAACATCCGATGGTGATAGTAACTTAGTTAGGGCCAGGCTGCGGTCTGTAAGCTGTATTCAGCTGTGGAAATAAATGGCGAAATTTAATTTGATTTAACACTTCTCAACATTAACAGTGACCAGGAGAACGCAATAAGGAGACTATTTACTGAGAATCAGTGGCCATTTGAAACTCGAAGGTGTGTAATAAAAGATTCGACTTGTGTACCAAGAGGTGCTGGGCCATCATCGTGTGACCAAAGAGTGGTGTGACCTCGATACAGAGGCTGTCTCTCGTGTGTGTAGTACCGTTAGGGTGCAGACGTGGTTATCTGATCCTGGAGCCCCGGGCGATGGTGAAAGCGGAGACACGGGTCCTAGTACAGGGCTCTCCTCTGGTAGGCCAGTGTGCCTTTTGTTTTTGCAGCCCTTGTGTGACAAATCATCGCCAGAGGTGGCTAGGTACAGGCCAATTGCCACACCGCAGGAATTCCGGCGTTAGAAAAGTACTCTACAAGAAGTATTGGTCCATGCTAGACCGACGCGGTGCTTGGAATTGTGCATTGTACTTGGCGAAAAAGACGTCTTCCTTACATCAAGACAATCCAACACGGGTAAACATTAACCGAGAAATGATGCCCGACTGTGTGCTCAAATTAGTGAGAGAGCTTTATCCCAACCCCACAGGAATACCCTATCAAGGCCACAACTGGTGGTAAAGGTTAGTTGCATTTCTTTCTTCATATCCGATGTAACAAATACACATGCACCTGAGACAGCATGTTCTGGGACCAAATTGCCGCATGCCACGTGTTTTGCTATTTTTGGAACGCATGGTGTAAATCTGTGACGTCGGAGAGTGTTGACTCCGCCCTTTTCTTTGAACAAGATCCCCATTGAAATGTTTGTTTACAAATATCTTCTTTATTATGGAGAATTAACCTTATCTAAGCGCATAGGGCGGTAAATGTGTGAAAACCAGCTGTGTGAACAAAAAATCTGACACCGTAACTCATGCTTAACCGAGATATTAAAGAAAATGTAGGAGCAGTATTTGTCCGTTGCCTGCAAGAGGTTTGAAATGATTTGCCAACGCAGAAGGTCAGGCTCCTTATATACTCCTGCCGGGCCTCTCTCTCTCTCTTTGTCTCTCTCTCTCTCTCCTCTCCCTCCTCTTTCTCTGTGTCTCTCTCCTCTCTCTCTCTCTCTTCTCTCTCTGTCTCTCTCTCTCTCTCTCTCTCTCTCTCTGTTTCTCTCCTCTCTCTCTCTCTCTCTCTCTGTGTCTCTCTCCTCTCTCTCTCTCTTCTCTCTCTGTCTCTCTCTCTCCCTTCTCTCTCTCTCTCTGTCTCTCCCTCTTCTCTCTCTCTCTCCTCTCTCTGTCTCTCTCTTCTCTCTCTCTCTCCTCTCTCTGTCTCTCTCCTCTCTCTGTCTCTCTCTCTGTCTCTCTCTCTCTCTGTCTCTCTCTCCCTCCCTCCTCTCTCTCTCTCTCTGTCTCTCTCCGGCCTCTCTCTCTCTTCTCTCTCTCTGTCTCTGTCCCTCCTCTCCCTCTCTCTCTCTCTGCATGATCTGCGCCTCTCTCTATCTCTCCGTACATGTGTACCTACTCGATTACAGTTGTGTTGTGTTGTAAAGGTTTTTTTGTCTTGGACGATAGGAATGGAGGGGGTACAGTCGGTTAGAAGGTCATTGGATTTTGTTGGTCTCCATTCAGGTTATTTGAATGCCTAAAATGTGACATATGATCTTCTTACGGAGCTGGCGTCACGATGTCTGCAACGACAAAGGATGTAAAATACCGCTTCTGACATTAATACGCGTGTGATTTCACAGTTGAAATGCCATAAAAGCGCTTGGCTTTCTCTCTCTCTCTCTCTCTCTCTCTCTCTCTCTCTCTCTCTCTCTCTCTCTCTCTCTCTCTCTCTCTCTCCGTCTCTCTCTCTCTCTCTCTCTCTCTCTCTCTCTCTCTCTCTCTCTCTCTCTCTCTCTCTCTCTCTCTCTCTCTCTCTCTCTCTCATCAAGCCGTCAATCATCATCACAGCCACCCTGTCAGTAAAGGGGTAGGATCTACCCGCTAGTCCTGTCTCTCTCTCATCAAGCCGTCAATCATCATCACAGCCACCACCCCGCCTTGCCCTGTCAGTAAAGGGGTGGGATCTACCCTAGTCCTGTCTCTCTCTCATCAAGCCGTCAATCATCATCACAGCCACCACCCCGCCTTGCCCTGTCAGTGATGGGGTGGGATCTACCCTAGTCCTGTCTCTCACTCATCAAGCCGTCAATCATCATCACAGCTACCACCCCGCCTTGCCCTGTCAGTAAAGGGGTGGGATCTACCGGCTAGTCCTGTCTCTCTCTCATCAAGCCGTCAATCATCATCACAGCCACCCTGTCAGTAAAGGGGTGGGATCTACCCGCTAGTCCTGTCTCTCTCTCATCAAGCCGTCAATCATCATGACAGCCACCACCCCGCCTTGCCCTGTCAGTGAAGGGGTGGGATCTACCCTAGTCCTGTCTCTCTCTCATCAAGCCGTCAATCATCATGACAGCCACCACTCCGCCTTGCCCTGTCAGTGAAGGGGTGGGATCTACCCTAGTCCTGTCTCTCACCAGGACGTCAATCAGCACAGCACCAGAATACCCCGATTCTATCTGTATCTGTAGGTTACGTCGCTAGCATCCAGATTGCTGGCTTTGGCGCGACGGGTGGGTGTGCGCAGCGACGTTGTTTATCGGCGGCTGGTAGTCAGCGCCGCCTTGAATGCCTCAGTAGAGGCTGAGTGGACAACTGTGTTGTCCAGGTGATTCCACTTCTAATGACAACTTCAATGAGCAAAGTTAACTAATGTTTACGCTGGCGAACTGAAATTCAATCCCGCAGTCCGGCCTGTGTCGAAGATTGTTTTGCCAACAGTTCAAACCCGGCATTTGATTCAAACATGACGGCGTGGCAGTGCTGCCTCAACTTTCAAACAAGTCGCGTGAAGCGATAAAAAAACATTTAGTCAAGATCAACACCACAAACTAGTCATCGCCGAGACTACATTCAGATAGTCTCGGCTAACCATACCAAAGACCCAGACGGGTCACGCTCGCCTCCGCGAAGCACGCTTCCGTAGTACTTACTGAACCTATTTTCTTTCATTCTGAGCACAGGAGAAGATGAGGAGTACAATGCAATCATTTTTTATTCCGTTTCTGAAAATGCGATTTTAATTTAATCAGCAAAACTCATTAAATATTGTGTAAGCCTCCAAGCTGAAATGCAATACCAAAGTCACACCGGTGACACTGTGACGGTTCCCCTACGCTTTGTGTTCGGTGCCCTGACCCTTTGTGTTCGGTTCCCACTCGGTTCCCACACGCCAAAATTCGCGGACAAAACATCCATTTATGGTAGTATTACGCAATGTTGCTCTCTGAGAATGGTCTTGTTAGATCTGTGAGTGTTTACACTACATGCCTAGGTGCTGTTGGATTGAAGGTTTTTGATATTTTAGCCGTTATTAGGTAGAATGCCTTCCACTTTACTGCAAAACTGCATAATTCGTAGCATCGGCAAGAAATATCCTACCAAAAAATGCCTGCTTGGAACTGTCCGTGGTCCAGCAAAAAGTTCAACATGTCTGTAGCAGACAGCCCAAGTTTCAAGATTGTAGGGCCATCCAAACAGCCGTAATAATAAAAACAAGTCGCGTAAGGCGAAAATACAATATTTAGTCAAGTAGCTGTCGAACTCACAGAATGAAACTGAACGCAACGCAACGCAGCAAGACCGTATACTCGTAGCATCGTCACTCCACCGCCCGTGGCAAAGGCAGTGCCCGTGGAATTGACAAGAAGAGCGGGGTATTCGTTGCGCTAAGAAGGATAGCACGCTTTTCTGTACCTCTCTTCGTTTTAACTTTCTGAGCGTGTTTTTAATCCAAACATATATCTATATATTTTTGGAATCAGGAACCGACAAGGAATAAGATGAAAGTGTTTTTAAATTGATTTCGAAAAAAAAATTTTGATAATATTTTTTATATATTTAATTTTCAGAGCTTGTTTTTAATCCGAATATAACATATTTATATGTTTTTGGAATCAGCAAATGATGGAGAATAAGATAAACGTAAATTTGGATCGTTTTATAAATTTTTATTTTTTTTTACAATTTTCCGATTTTTAATGACCAAAGTCATTAATTAATTTTTAAGCCACCAAGCTGAAATGCAATACCGAACCCCGGGCTTCGTCGAAGATTACTTGACCAAAATTTCAACCAATTTGGTTGAAAAATAAGGGCGTGACAGTGCCGCCTCAACTTTCACGAAAAGCCGGATATGACGTCATCAAAGACATTTATCAAAAAAATGAAAAAAACGTATGGGGATTTCATACCCAGGAACTCTCATGTCAAATTTCATAAAGATCGGTCCAGTAGTTTAGTCTGAATCGCTCTACACACACACACACACACACGCACGCACACACGCACACACGCACATACACCACGACCCTCGTTTCGATTCCCCCTCGATGTTAAAATATTTAGTCAAAACTTGACTAAATATAACAACAAAAGTAGTCAGTGAAATTGGCTGTGTTCGGTCCCCCCACACTTTTGTGACGTAGGCGTGACGGTTCCCATAATTCATTGTGTCGGTCCCCACTTTCTGTGTCGGACCCCACTTTCGACCTAATTTCTCTGTGACGGACCCCACAACCAGCCTATTTTGTGTCGGTCCCCACACCTTCTTGGATTTATGACTTGCCGGTTACTTGTATCATTGTATTCATTGAATCTAATTGTCTCGGAGTTATTTTTCAGCAAAAACCGGCAAGGCAGCACCTTTTGTGATACCAAGTAAGTCAGATGACATCAGTATGTGTGTGTGTGTGTGTGTGTGTGTGTGTGTGTGTGAGAGAGAGAGAGAGAGAGAGAGAGAGAGAGAGAGAGAGAGAGAGAGAGAGAGAGAGAGAGAGAGAGAGAGAGAGAGAGAGAGAGTTGTGTTTCCGTACCCGCGACAGCGTTTTTCCAGCGGCGCGACGAAAATCAAGCACATAGAAAATGACCAGGAGTGTTTCCACACGCGCGACGCGTTAGCGGCGCGACAAGCGGCAAGCGACGCGATTTTTTTGAAAGGGTCCTGGAGCAATTTTTTCGCGTTGTCGCGCGGCAACGCGGGAGTTTACAGATTTTACCGCATGTTTAAAACGCAAGTACGGAAACACGTCACGCGTTTGCGCGCGTTTTCTTTTGTCGCTGCCGCTGTCGCGGGTACGGAAACAGAACTTACCGCGAGTACGACACTACCGCGAGTACGACACTACCGCGAGTATAACACTACCGCGTGTCACACTACCGCGAGTATAACATTACCGCGTGTCATTTTATGACTTCCATGGCTGAAGGCAAAGGTTGAAATGTTTCCTTGAAATATAAAACAAAAAGGCCTGGTCTGTTCTCTGAACACTAATTCAATGTTTGTCATGCTAACCAAGAACTCAAAACGATCAGAACACACTATCAGAATACATATAGAATGGGTTGCTTCCAATCAAAGTTAGAACACAAACTCACAAGAAGTAAGTTTGCATGCGTTCTCTCTACGGTTATGGTACTCGCGGTTGTGGTACGCGCGGTAGTGTGACACGCGGCAGAGAGAAAGGGAGAATGTACGTTCTGGCTCACCGATTCCGACAGACCCTAAATATTAACGCAAAATAGGCTTCTGGACTAAACTTTTACTAAAATGAAACATGCGACAAAATCAGAAAAATACTGCATAAATCCATATAAAAAAAATACAGTAAAGTAAGGTTGTTTTGAACCAATGCCGGGTCTGTCGGAATCAGTAACCCAGAACGTACATTCCCCCTTTCTCTCTGTGCAACGCTAAATTTAGTTTCCATTGAAATATTAACTAGTTGCAGCCAGCGTGCGTATTGATCCAATCTGCCCGTCGGTCGGCTAGCCATAACTACCGTATTGATCTGGTAAAAACAAACAGCAAGCTTGTCTTCTATACTGATTCCTCCAATGGCAAGACAAGATTAAATCATGTGATAGCAACAGTTACGTCACGTCCGCCCACCACTTGGTATTGATTGTAACATAGCCTGGTGATTTTGCCATTTCATTCCGGACTCGCCTGCCGTGCAGTTGTGCTGTTCTGTGAGAGAAGTGTTTTTACTGTCACTATATTTGCTAAATATTTATGTCTCAAGATAGCATTTCTGAAGAATTAGAGAGAGAAATTCTTGAATCACAAGTTGCTCATCAAAATCTATTAGATTTTTCAACACAGTCATCAACTTTAATTTTACATTCACCAACTATGGTTTTACCGGAATCATTGAGTGAATGGAATTCTGAGCAGTTTTTAACTATTGAAGAGCACCTCAGTTACCTCAACAATTTTGTTGAAGTATTATCGCAAATGAAAAATGAAGGGCCATCTCCGAGTGGAAAACTACCTAAATTTCCTTCACGCCCAAAACGGAAACTTTCAGATTTGTATGGAGGAAAACCAAAGAAAACCAAAACAACAATGACGTTCAATGAACTCCACGAATATTTAAAGTCAAAAATTGTTGATGTAAGCATGAAAGTTAGGAAGGAAGTGTTCTTTTTTAATCCGGAAGATATCACATCATCAGCAAGTGCCATTGAAAAGTTAGTTGAGGGATATAGACACATACAAAGACAGGAGGCAACTTCAATGGGCTTCAATTTGCAATATGGAATGGTTCTAGAAATCGCATTTAAGTTTTATGAAGCAGAACAAGGCATTCATAATGAGACCTGGGATGGCTGGTTGGAAAGAAACGTTAAAATTTCTTCTACGTATGCACGGAGATTGAGGGAGATTGCCCGTTTACTATTTCCATACAGAGCCAAATTCAGCACAGTTGGGATGTCTTTTTATGAAGTCTTCAACATGAGAAAAGAACTCAAAACCATGTTTGAAAAGAATGAGGATATCAGGCTTTATTGGGCTGAGAAAGTGACGTCAATGGTTCCAAATATACATCAACAGCAATCACAAGAGTAGGCTGCAATCAGGTCACGCAACTGCCAGTTGCGCCAAAATAGGTCAACACCCTGCTTCGCGATTGGGCTGAGAAAGTGACGTCAATGGTTCCAAATATACATCAACAGCAATCACAAGAGTAGGAAAAAAGAGTTAGAGCTAACACTGCAATCAGGTCACGCAACTGCCAGTTGCGCCAAAATAGGTCAACACCCTGCTTCGCTTCGCTTCGCTTCGCTTCGCTTCGCTTCAAAGGCTGCCTTCGGGCGGCCGCCGAGTGCACTTTATGCAAATGACTTGTTTATTGATTCAAGCTTTGACAAGTGTACTTGGTGGCTGCTTTGAAACTCAACAAAGCCTTCTCCCCTTTCACAAACACTTCCCTTTCACAAGCAACGTCCTTTTCCCCGCTGCAGTCAAAACAAAGCTGTCATAGCGGGTTTTCCCGATTGACAAAAATTCTTATTACACACCCAGACTATTTGGAGCCGCGTTTATTCTCCAGTGGCCAATTGCATAAGAATATTCTGGTGATGAATAAACGCGCTTTGTGTCATTAGCATCTAAAGATTTCTTGTTTACAATAGTTGTGTTGATCTGATGAAGCGCGGAACTGATCTTAGGGTTGTCATGGTGAAACACTCGCTTCTGAAACAGTGCTTCCTTGTAGTTATCATGCGATATGCTCGACTTTACAACCTGTTTGCTTACACCCTTTGCTTTTTTAACCACCCCTTTCTCACTTGCAACACTGTACATCTTTGCACGCAATCCAACATACTCCTTAATTATCTTCCCATTCATTTCATCTTTCATCTTTCCAATAACCTTCTTGTTAACATTTGAGTGCAATGGTGATTCTTTAGGGTAGTCGCAAGTGTCATAAAAAGAATCTTTTCCTTTTACTGCAGGACTTTCAGCTTCTAGATCTTTGTAAATGTCATCCGCTGGAATGTCAAGTAAGAATGAATCTGTGTCTGTGTAAAGTACTCTCGATTTGGGATATCTTGGTTTCAAATAATCATACAAAAACTCAAGCATCAACAGTTTTGACAACTCTAGCACAGTAAAGCCTATGAATACTGGTTTGTCAAGCTTAACTACAAGTTTTTTCATTAAGATACCATACAGCTGTTCATGAAAGTATTTAAAGTCTTGATACTGTGGTTTGGATGTCAGCTTGATGGCCTCATTTTCTCTTGTAACAAGTCTAACATCCTTTCTCTTGTGTGGGTTTTCCATTGTCTTACCAAAGCAACTGTTGTTCATCAGTTTAAAAAAGTCTTTCTCTGATGCATCAGCGGCTTTGGTTCTCAGTTCTGTGTTTTTCATGATGTAAGGTTTCATAAACTGTTCTTGATCAAATAAAATTATACGATGAACAGCCTTCAAAATCAATCCATGTCTAATGTAAAACTGTAACAGTCTGTAGTGACACACATACTTCTTTTTGTGAAACAGATTGGGCACCAGCTTTGGAGGTTCTCTTGGGTTTACTTTTAACCTCTCAGCCGCTAAAGGATAATCATTATGTAGATCATGAAGTGATAGTGGATAGTCTAAGTCAACTTCTAGTATCCATCCCTTTCGACTGTCTGGGCCTGCTTTTAATATTGTCAGCACAACACATTGTGAAAATGGTCCTGAATAGATCTTAAAGTTCCGAAGTGGAAGCGTCTGACACATTGCCCAACCATACAAATTGTTTGCATCTAGATACATGATGTAATTAGAAGGTTTCATAGGATCAAAGTCGTCCAAGTATTTGTTGTTGGCTTTGCAGTAATTGTGTGAAGCCATACTGATTCCTCCACGTAGTCCATTTTCAATCATCTGAAGTGTAGGTAGATCTGATAGCAAGTCAATCTTTACTCCTGTAAATCTAAGAAATGCATCCCAGCTCATGCCTGGTGCAGATATGTAATGTGAAGGATCTAGATTGTAGTGCTTCATACATGTTCTTCTGTAATTCTCAAATATATCTGCAAGTAAACAAACATCAGCCAACAAATATTGATCATGATAATCACCCATTGTATTACATCCTAATTTATTCCATGCAGTCTTAGCGTGTTCATAGTCTTCGTCACTTATACCTTTACCCTTCAGCCGTGAGAAGTAAGCATCCTTTGGTGGTAACTCATCTTCATCAAACCTCTCCCACGAATCCATGTATTCATATGGATAGACTCCCTTTCTAACTAAGTCACTGTCAAAGTACTTACATGTGATTGGGAAAGCAGTTAGTGATGAAGATAAAGACTCAAGTGTTCCCATCAGATGTTGAGCAGAATCGTAGAAGTGTAAACTATTCAGAGTAAAGGCCATGTACTTTTCTGAAGACTGCGCAATGCATCTTGCTTTGTATTCATCAGTTACTGCCTGCATGATCAGATGTGAATCATAACCGCGCAAGTTATGGAAGAAGATTGGAAGCTTCCAAGTCTTAGGATCAAACTTTAATTGTAGATTACATTTGCTGTGTGCTGCTCCTCGGAACTGCCCACTTACATGATCATGATCTCTTACTATTGGATTGTCTGTGTTTGGTGTTAGACTTTGTTCGCATATCCAACACTGTGTGGTAGAGTTAAACTGTTCTTGGTCTTCAGGTTTCATAACAATGTCTGAAAGATTCAGTTGTTTGGAGCAGTCATTTCGCACTTGGTTCATTTGCTGTAAGAAGTTCTTTGCTGCATTAGGTCCTCTGTACAATTGCGGTTTAGAATGTTTACCATCTGAACTAACAACAATAAATGCATATGAACAGACTTGATGATTACTTAGAGTTACTGTTTTAGGTAGGTCTTTTGGTAAAGGTCCTTCATATGGCACAATGATAGATTCAAAGTCAGCATAAACAACATAAGGACTTTTCTGTAGTTTGCATACATTCTTAAAATACACTTTGCTGTCTGGCGGTGGTGTTGTTAACTTCACAACCGCATCATCAACGCTCTTACAATGTTGCTTGTGTATAAGTGCTGCATGAATTGATGGAATACGCAAGAGACATCGCCTACAAAAGTCTTGTTTACTATTGTGATTGCTTGTGCTCGCCATCAGTCTACTCATTGTACGAATCAAAGTGTAATGATATTTTACACCATCAGTCATTAGTAACATGTCAACATGGTTAGTATCACAATCACCAATCGTTGGTGAGTTCTTTGATATTCTGACTGGTTTCAGTTCATCTTCCTCATCCCACGTGTAAACATTTACGGTGATGGGTTTGTTTTGCTGTTCAAATTTGTCAATGCTTGTAATGCTGACAGGAAATTCAATACCAGTAAAGTTTAGTTTATTTCTGTATGCATGATAGTTAGACACTCTTTCTGCATTTTTCTTTACACTGTACAGTCTTGCCAGAACACACCACATAAAACATTTGTCATCATCATTCTTTATGTTCAGCACAGCACGTTTTTTGACAAGAGTAGGAGGTAAAGGTATGTAACTTCTACCTCTGATGGGGGCAAATTTACTTAGCTTCAATTCTATTTTTAGAATTTCACCTTCTGACCATCCGGATCCTTTCATCTTTGCATCCTCTGCAGCTTGCTCAAACCGTTTCATCATTTCATCTGCCCAGTTTCCATTCAATTCTGCCATAGAATTAAGTGCTAGTTGTCTGGTTGAAACATGAACTTCTAGCACCTCATCACTGACTGTTTTGTATTTTATTAAACTGACTATCTGCACTTTTACTGGAGGTTCAATCAACAAATTGTTTGGAATTTGTTCAATGGCGTCTTGCACACTGGACTGCACATTTTGAGGATCCGTTACTTGTAATTCAACGGTGTCAAATACTGTCGATAAAGATTCTAATACAGAGTCTTCCATCGCTGTGAGTTTGATTTTATAACTCAAAATAAAAATATAAATCAAAAAAATGAAGTTGCTTAGAATTCTTTCTCAGAGCTTCCATTTTTGTTAACACTATAAAATCTGAAATAAAAAATCATTTAACATTTGTACCACGTGGAACTAATTGTAATTCCTCTTTTACAAAGGCTCTTTGCGGTGCTGGTTCTCTCAAGTAATATATAGGTGGATTTGTCTCTACTACTCTCTTGATTTCATGAATGTCAATACTCCAGATTGGATCCGTTGCACGCTTCCTGCTGTCACCCTCAGCTTCACCGGGTGCATATAAATATCTGACTTTCTGATTGAAAGGTAGTAATGCCACTGGTGTTGTTGACTTTGGAGCAACAGGTATTGTTTTCTGTTTGATTGCATCAACTGGCCTTAACCCTGTAGCTTTAAATACCTCCAGATTCATTGCTCTAAGTACTGATGGTAATCTTTTGACCCATTCAGTGTTACGCAATTTACTTTCTGTGTCCAAAAATTCCTGATGGTACTGATATGAAAACAGTTTTTCTGCCAACTGTTTGTTAAAGCTCTCAACAATAGCCTGTGACCTGTGGTTTCCTGGAATACCTCTCTTCACTGTAACATGATGTTTTAACAGAAGCTGGTTGACAGCTCCTTTAAACTCCTTACCATCATCGCACTGAATCATTCTGGGATACTTTAGTGGTCCACGTCTGTAAATTTCTTGCAGGGCAACAGCTGTAGCTATAGCACTTTTCTCTGTCAACGGTTCAGCATCTTTGTATCTTGTTGCAACATCAACTACAGTCAGTGCATACTTATATTTCTTCCTTCTGACTGTGTCATGCGGTAAATACAACAGGTCTATTTGATGAGTGTCATTCGGTTTAATGTTAACAAAGTGTGGTCGTGTAATTTTTCTTGGTGCAGGTAAATAGATCTGCCAAACTGCCTGCTTTGACAACCATTTCTTTGCTATATCTTGAGAAACACCTGCTGCGTCACTGAGCTTGTCAATAGCAGTTCTTCCTTTCCAGTATCCTTTTGGGGAATAATATATTTTAGATAACAAAGCATCACTCATGGTTTTTTAAATGACAGAATATTAAGATTTGACAGCACGCGCAATAAAGTAAACAACAGCCATACCAATAACAATGAAAACAATCTCGCCCACCTTCTGCTCTTCTGAAGGCTGATAAAAGTCACCCAGTTTTGGAGGAGCACTTGTCTTCATTTTCTTTCCAGTTACAAGATAGTATTCTTGAATGGCTGCATCAACATTGGCAAAGGTTTTGTTTGCATGTCCTTGCTGCCTGAGTTTATCATTCATAAAGTCTAACTGCGCAATTCGTTTCTTCTCGTATTCATCCTGTGCTTTCGCCAGTTGTTCCATGGCTTTGTTGTGCCTTTCCCTCTCTTCACCATTTTGCAGTTTAGAAAACAAATAGTTGCTGCCAGAAAATGCAAGCGCATTTACAATCGCACCTCCCACCATCATAACCAAGCTAGCCATTTTATTGTCTTACATGTTTATATTTTCTGGAATAATTCCTTGCTTCACCAGGAAGTCTTTTGTTGCAAAGGAAGCTGTCACAACACCAATTAGTTTAGCACCGTCTTCGAAGTCTAACTTTCCCAAGTCGGCTGGTTTCATTCTGAGGAGACTTTTACCCAGCATTGTGTAACCTACACTCAAGCCTCCAATCACTGCAGCGTGATAAACTAGATTAACTATTGTCTTTTCAGAACTCATTTTTATGTTATCAAAATTAAAATATTAAAATTATTCCATATGAAATGAATCCACTGCAGGTACTACTGTGGGCTTTTTTATTGTTTGTACTGCTTTGTTTGTTGGTTTTGGTGTTTCTGATTTTGGTGTTTCTGACACTTTATATTTGCCTTGCCAAAGTTTGTAAAGCAAGTATCCACCTCCTCCAACAACAGCTGCTACAGCTACTTTTCTGTATGATAGAAATGAAGATTTTAATTCTTGATCAGTTTGTGTGACCTTAGTCACTTCAGGAATGTTTGGTGTCTGCTCAACTTCAGACATAATGTTCTGCTTTGCCTTTTGATTTAACTTTTTTTGTCTGTTCCATTCGGCTAGTTTTTTTCCTGCTTCTACTCTACCAGGTTTCTTTGTCACTGTGTTCACTTCTGGTATTTTCGTCTGCTCCACTGTCTGCTTCAACTGATCTGTCATCTTTTTTATTCTGAAAATTAATGTGTTTGAAAGTAATTAATCCAGCAACAAATGGTACTAATAAAGCACCAAATCGATAATACAGGCCACAGGCAAGAGATTCGAGGGACTTGGAAACAACAGGGTCATGAGTTAGATCATGTGTTAAGTCTTCCTCCGAGTCGAGAGGTGTAAAATGTCCAAAAATCTTTGTGTACAAACCTATAACAGTCTGTCCAATACTTCTAACCATCTTAGAACCAAGCACTGATTCATACCGTCCATGATACTTTTCTATATCTTCTGAGGAAAGATGTTGTACTTCTTCCACAGTTAACTGCCGCCCAAGGTAGTGTTTTGTTTTTCCACAAACAGCAAGTGAATACAATCTTTCTTTTTTATCAGGTATAGTCCTACTGTCACAGATTTCAATATCTGTAGAAGTCTGCATCAGCAATTCATCACAGTTCATTTTATTTTGATGCAGAATAAAATAAAAATCTAGTAATTAAACTTGAGTAAGAACTTGGGTAGGAACTTAACAAGAACTTAGGTAGGAACTTGAGTAAGAACTTAGGTAGGAACTTAACAAGAACTTGAGTAAAAACTTAACAAGAACTTAGTAAGAACTTGACAAGAACTTAGGTAGGAACTTGAGTAAGAACTTAGGTAGGAACTTAACAAGAACTTAACAAGAACTTGAGTAAGAACTTAGTAAGAACTTGAGTAAGAACTTGACAAGAACTTGAGTAAGAAATTGACAAGAACTTGGTAAGAACTTGAGTAAGAACTTGACAAGAACTTAGCAAGGATTTCTACAAACATACATACTGAACTGGTTGATCAGTTTTTAAAACCAGTTTCGAGTGCTTAGAAGATTTCAGATTATTCTTTATTCTTTCTCTCTCCTGTTTGTTTTCAATGACATCATTTTCTCGAAGACACTCTTCAAAACTGTCACGGTCCTTTGAATAGAACAATGTTATTGTTTTGAGTTGCTCTCTAAAGTCTTTCAGAACTGCATTGTATTTTTGTGTTAATATCCAAACTGATATTAATGCATGTCGTCCACTGAATGCAAGCTTTGCTAGTGCACTTTTCTTTCTAACAATGTCACGTTCTGCTGCACAGTCATCAATAATAAACAGTGTTGGTGTGTTCTGAAAAAGATCGAAATAATGCTCCAAGCAAACATTTAGACGATCAGAAGGATTTACAATAAATATATTTTGATCAGACCATATGAATTTTCTCTCCTTGTATGTTCTGTTATGCTTTATGGTTGGACAGAATATGACTATGTGTTCAAAGTGATTTATGTAAACAGTCTGTAATAAATCCAAAACATATCTTGTTTTGCCGCAACCTGTTGCCCCACAAATCAAAGAACAGTGTGGATCTTTTGGAAGAAAATCTAGATACTTCATTTTAACACGTTCAATAAACAATATCCTGTAATCTGCTTTCAGAGATGTTTAACTGCGCATCTGACACAACAAACACGTAGATCTTAACTGATTTACTACTACTCCCTACTTCCTTTTCAATTTGTATTGTGATTCCTTCTGATCCGTTTTCAATTCGCCTTCCACTTCCATGCAGTTTGTTGTCGTCAGTTGTTCTGAGATCCAGCCATAACGCATATTTATTTGTCAAGAAATCTTCTACGCCAACACCGTGTAAATGCAGATCTTTAGCCACAAGATCAGATGTTGGGTCTTTCAATCTTCCTCCAGTAAAGTACTTTCTTGCTTCATCATAGTGTTGGTATGGCAGCATGCCAGATGCAAATATTTGGTTTGGCTGCCCTTCAATTGTGCAATATACTCTATTGATTAGTGGATTGTAAAACTTTTCTATTTGCCTTTCATATGAATCTTTTGGTTCCTCAAACAACATAAGTATTCCCTTCATTGACCTAGCTGGTGTATTCAAGTTAATGTTCCAGATTGGATCAGCCTGGCTTTTTGAAAGTGTACTGTGATTCAACACTCTTTCATAATAGATAGGCAGCTTAGAACTGTACTGATTTTCTATAAGTCTAGCCAGTTCAGGATGGTTTACAACATCAAACTCTAAAGAAATTCCAGACACCTTATACTTTGCTTCCGGGTCTTCTGAAAGCATAACACGATCATAACTATTGAAAGTCAGGTCGTATGACAGCCTGTCACGCAATGCTCCTTGATAGAAGGGAGGATGTGAATTTATGAGTTCAAAGTCAAGTGGAATACAAAATTTGTTTCCAAAAGCAACATTGACAGCGTTATCTTTTTTGTTGTCAGCTTTATCTCCGGCTCCTATTCTAACTTTTATCCCATTGTCTGACTGAATCCCTTGAAACACTCTGTTTTTCTTTTCATTGTCAGTCAACCAATTATCTGCGTAAACTAAAAATACATCTGCATTATTCAATGACATCACTTCCCGCCCTTCCAGTTTGACAGTAATCTTCCTCACAATTGCTCTTCCTACATTATAAGCCAAAGTCCTATTTGCATCTGAGCCAGATTCTAATTCTAATTTGAATGATAGTCTTACAGTGCCTGGTACAATAACATCGTTCTTACCTAGATTAGGAAACCTAACAGTAAGTATTTCATTCTGATCAATAGTAGAAGGATTATTTGTAACTATAACTGTTTGCCTTATTCCTTTTACCCCGAGAGGTTCTTTCAGCCTTCTGTAAGGATCAAGAACAGAACCGAACGATTGTGCCATCTTTTTTTATTTTCAAAATAAAAAATAAGTTACAAATGGCAGAAGGTGGATTTGAAGATTTATTTGAGCCAGCGGACGACATGAGCGAAGCAATCCCTTTGGTTCCCTACCATCATTCACTGCATTATGAGGTGGCACGACATGAACTTCTGGAAGGTAAAGTTAGAGATTTCTACAAAAGTTTAGGAGAAGAACCTGATGTTTTAGATCCAAACCAGTTCAAAATGGAAGCAAATCATTTATATACAACTAACGATAAAGGAGAAAAAGTCCAACTTACATATAAATCTAATCCTGCTAAGTTTCTATCAAAAGTTTCACTAAAACAAAAACTTACTGCTAATCGACTTAGGCAATTAGATATTGTGCCTAGCACACGGTCATCATCTTCCCATGTTGTTTCCTTACTTCAGCAAGCAGAACTAGGACTACCAACTGCTACTCAAATAGAATCTGTTCCATTGCAAGATCTTAATAAACTTGCAGAAGAGGCTGATCAACTTATACAAGAGATAGAGACTTCTTTTTCTGAGGAAACTTCACTGAAGACTCCACATGAACTATTACCTATGAGAGAAATAGAAGCCCTTAATCAATCACTACAAACCATCAGAGGTGAAATAGCAAATAATCTGTCAAAACTAGGTCAGCTGGATGAAGATATAAACAAAGAGAAACAAAAACTTGCTGATGCTGAT
Source organism: Littorina saxatilis (assembly GCF_037325665.1). NCBI lineage: Eukaryota > Metazoa > Mollusca > Gastropoda > Littorinimorpha > Littorinidae > Littorina > Littorina saxatilis. Next base: position 1,078,634 of record NC_090260.1, read on the forward strand.
GATTTGAACCTAGAACAAGAAGTAAAAAACAGAATTTCTAAGCGTTTAAAAGATTTGCAGGAGGAGAAAGCCATAAGGTTAGAAGTTCTAAGTAACAATAGAGAACAACTGAGAACACAGGTCAGCAGAATAAAAAATACAATTCAAAGAATCCTTTACGAAGACACAACTCTTGCTGAAAGAATTAGAACGCTTTTCAGAGAGCAGGGAATCACAATAGCTAGTATACTAACTGCGTTAGGATTTGCAATAAGCACATTAGTGTTAACACTCACAGGTGGCACTGTCACACCTCCACCTCCACCTTCACCTTCATCTCCATCTGATCCGGGATGGGTAAAGAAACAACTCAAACACATTGCAGAACTATTAAAGAAACTAGCAGCAAAAGCTTTGGATGCACTTCCAGGAATCATTGGTTCAATTGTTAGCTGGCTGTTATCTTTTGCAGGTAAAGTTGTTGGTTTCATGGCTGAACATCTCTGGACTCTAATAGTTTTAATTGCAGGTGTTCTGCTAACGAGAATAAAGCAAAAGTAAGCCTACACCCACTCCACCAATTACTAGAGCAGTCTTCTGCGATTCATGATCATCACTAATACTAACAGCTTGATCATCACTAGTGACAGAATGATCTTCACCTGCAGCGTGATCTTCACTTGTCACGCTTTGTTTCTGTTCATTGTGATATGGCTGTAACATCGTTCTGATTTCTGAATTCAGTTCTTCACCCTTTCCAAGCGGCTGGGTGTCACTAGCAATAATGATTTCATTGTTATAATTTGTTATTGTTCCAATCTGCAGCTGGAGATCAGAAGGTAACATGTAAAGGCCGTTACCAACAGCAAAGTCAACTTTTGATCTTGCATAACGGAGAGAGTCTTGATACCTTTTGATGCTGGAAGGCAGATCAACTGCAGAGTTTATGACATCTTCTAAATTTGATAACAACTGTTTCTGTGCACCAAACCCTGTGCTTGTTCTCATTATGTTTGATCGTGTCTGTGCCTGCGAGCCTAGCAAGCACCACGTATATGTTCGGATAGATTCATTGATCCTTTCAACACCTGATCCAGTGAAACCTTTGCCGGTGTCTAATATAAAAGTAGTCCATGCATTGTGGTGCTCTTGTTCTATTGATCCTAACTGTACCTGCACATTTGAAGAAAAAGATGTATGACCTGGCCAGTAATCAAAATTATACCTCCTGTGGACACCCCATAAATATAGTGTTCCCATGCCATGGTTTTTGTCTTGCTTTTGCCTAAAGTCGGTCTTAAAATCTATATTGAATTCATTGCAGAGACGCTCATACACTTTCATGTTTATCCTATTGTTGAATGGGTTCCAGCTCTTTTCATGCGGCATTGGTGCCTGAAGTTCAGACAAGATTCTCCTGCACTGATAGTAAACGTGAAATGTGTACACACACTTTGTCAGTAAGTTTGAATTATTCATGTGGTCTGCATAGGACACTCCACATCCCGTGGTTGCACAGAATATTGCAAAGTTTAACTGATTCTGATAGAACTGAATTGGGTGAGAGTTCCACATCTTTGGAACACTATCATTTTTGATTGGGGGATTTAGGTAAGAATGGAATGGGTCAGGCACTTTAACGCGAATGGATTCTGTTTCTGTTACAGCAAAGTCCAACTCATGGAAAGAAATAGTCTTTGGATTGTAATATGGTCCAGTTTTGTATTTAACATCTTTGTTGAATTTATACTGACTCATTTTTGTTGTTGAATAAAAAATGTTTATCACACTAACAAATGTGAAGACTAGTGTGCCAGTTAAACTTGCAAACCCTATCAACAATCAAAATGGAGGAATGAAAGTTGCACTGCATGAAATTATGTACAAGGTTACTTGGTATAATATCAGTAAAAAAAAGGCTAACAACTGGGTTAGAATTAATGGTAAAACACATTCTGTAGAAGATGGTTACTATGACTTCTGCACTTTAGAGAAAGAATTGTTTGCTCCAGTAGGTATTACAGCGAGTTTAAATCATGCAAGTCTCATTGCTACTCTTACTATGCCCAAAACTAGAGAAGTAAACGTTGAGTTTCCAACCAAACTCCTTGATATGCTTGGAATTACAAATTTATACAAGGGAACACGTCCCATTGACATGGATGTTAACAGTGTACTGTTTGTTCACATGAGAGAGCTTAACACATCCTATAATCTGTTTAATGATCAGCGTTCTGATCTGCTTAGGATTCTTCCACCGAGTGATGCCTCTTTTTGTAAAATGCACGTGCCAACATTTAAGACACTTCAGTTCAAGGACTTGGAGGAAGGGTGTCATGAATTCCTACACATTGATCTGAAAAATCAAAGTGGACAACCAGTTGATTGTTTGTTTAACATTACATTGGAAATAGTTCCATAAAATATTGAGTATTAAAATGTCGAGTGGACCTACAATAGCTTATCCTGTTGCATGTTCAACTATAGAGTTGAAAGATTTAGCAGACGCTATCGACTTTGAGAGCAATGCTGAAGTTGGTGCAGTGTATGCATTCGAGTTTACAGACACTGGTCATTACAAGAGAAAGGAAATCGACGATGAAAAGAAACCAAGATTTCTCAAACTAGGCCAAATCCGTGATGTTAATGTACCTGATCCAATTGTCGATGACATATACTACATGTGGAAACATCAGAATAAAAAATGGGTACTTAGTCCTGTTATAAAAAAGATTGACTGGGAAATGAAGTTTGAATTTGTGAGTCCATACACTCTTGTTGGAAAAGACGACACATTCCGTAAGTCAATCAATGCTAAACCACTAATTGTTAGCCTTGTTCCTGCGATTAACAGCAGGGGAGAAGTTGCAGTTAAACCTTTCCATAAGAACAACTATCTCATTCACAGAAAACAAAGTGTTGAAAAGGACGCTGACACCATTGTCGATTTTATACCCAAGCTTCCAATAGGGCAGAATGCAACTATGATATTTGATATAGTTGTCAGGAAAAGGGAAGAAACCACAAACACTGTTCTAATGAGAGGAATAAATCTCAACTGGAGACCATTAAATGTTGAAGAAGTCAGAGTATTTATTGCTGTTCAAAAGGATTCTAACACAATAAAAAAACAGACGTCAAACCAAAATGTTGTTGTTAACGCAGATATAAATAATTTAACAGAAATAAGAAGTATTAATCTTACTTATCTTGATTTGATTGCTTTCTACTATACAGATAAGGTGTTAAGCAATGAACAGCTTCAAAGCTTAGCAGAAACACTGGCCAGTGAGAATTAAGATAAATATTTTATATTTTGCATTAAAAAGATGACTAGCAGTGTGAAGCTTTATCCTAATATTGATGAAAGTGCAGCAGAAAGTCAACAATTCAGACTGGCACACATTAGTAATATACAAAAACAACTAGAAGATGAATTAGAAAAATATTCTCGCGCTAGACGTAAGTACTCAACAACTTACAACAGCCTTTCTAATGCCAGCACTGGTTCTACTATCCTTGCATCAGCTGCAGGTGTAACGGGAACAATTCTGTTAGCTACCGGAGTAGGGACTCCAGTTTCTCTAATCCTAGGTGGTGTCGCAGCAGCAGTTGGTGGTTTATCATTTATAGCATCAGCTATAATGAAAAAAATTGTGAAAAAGCTTGAAAAACACGAATCCATTTCCACTCTTGCATCATCAAAATTGTCTAGCCTAAAACTGTCTATCAGTAAAGCACTTGAAGATTCAAAAGTTTCTGACGAAGAATTCAAACAGATACAAACAGACTTTGATGACTACAAAAGTAAGAAAGCAAGTATTCAAACAAAAACACGAGCTGAATATAACAAGCCAATCGATATAGAAGATCTGAAAAAGCAGTTTTTAAAAAAGGGGATTCAAATAGGACGGGAAGAAAAAGTAAAAATAGAATCACTTGTAAAGAGTTAACTATTCGTTTAGACAGTCACATTGCATGTATCAGATATAATTCTAACAGTGAAAGAACATATGAAGTAAAGTTTGTAAATGAGAGAGCGTATTGAGCTTAAGAATGTTGTATAAGAGAAAGGGAGAATGTACGTTCTGGGTTACTGATTCCGACAGACCCGGCATTGGTTCAAAACAACCTTACTTTACTGTATTTTTTTTGTATGGATTTATGCAGTATTTTTCTGATTTTGTCGCATGTTTCATTTTAGTAAAAGTTTAGTCCAGAAGCCTATTTTGCGTTAATATTTAGGGTCTGTCGGAATCGGTGAGCCAGAACGTACATTCTCCCTTTCTCTGGCAGTGTTATACTCGCGGTAGTGTCGTACTCGCGGTAGTGTGACACGCGGTAGTGTTACACGCGGTAGTGTCGTACTCGCCGTAGTGTGACACGCGGTAGTGACGCTCGCGGTAGTGTCGCATAACTTGAGTGATCTGGAAAGGTGTCAATCTCTCTCTCTCTCTCTCACTCTCTCTCTCTCTCTCTCTCTCTCTCTCTCTCTCTCTCTCTCTCTCACACACACACACACACACACACACACACACACACACATACTGATGTCATCTGACTTACTTGGTATCACAAAAGGTGCTGCCTTGCCGGTTTTTGCTGAAAAATAACTCCGAGACAATTAGATTCAATGAATACAATGATACAAGTAACCGGCAAGTCATAAATCCAAGAAGGTGTGGGGACCGACACAAAATAGGCTGGTTGTGGGGTCCGTCACAGAGAAATTAGGTCGAAAGTGGGGTCCGACACAGAAAGTGGGGACCGACACAATGAATTATGGGAACCGTCACGCCTACGTCACAAAAGTGTGGGGGGACCGAACACAGCCAATTTCACTGACTACTTTTGTTGTTTTTATTATTACGGCTGTTTGGATGGCCCTACACTCTTGCAACTTGGGCTGTCTGCTACAGACATGTTGAACTTTTTGCTGGACCACGGACAGTTCCAAGCAGGCATTTTTTGGTAGGATATTTCTTGCCGATGCTACGAATTATGCAGTTTTGCAGTAAAGTGGAAGGCATTCTACCTAATAACGGCTAAAATATCAAAAACCTTCAATCCAACAGCACCTAGGCATGTAGTGTAAACACTCACAGATCTAACAAGACCATTCTCAGAGAGCAACATTGCGTAATACTACCATAAATGGATGTTTTGTCTGCGAATTTTGGCGTGTGGGAACCGAGTGGGAACCGAACACAAAGGGTCAGGGCACCGAACACAAAGCGTAGGGGAACCGTCACAGTGTCACCGGTGTGAAAGTCCGGGCCTCGTCGAAAATTACTTGACCAAAATTTCAACCAATTTGGTTTAAACGTGAGAGCGTGACAGTGCCGCCTCAATTTTCACGAAAAGCCGGATAAGACGTCATCAAAGACATTTTTTTTTCAAACGAAAAAAACGTCTGGGGATTCCTTACTCGGGATCTCTGCATCCCAGAACATAGAGAAATGTATTATCAAAGTCAAGACCTGGATGACAGAAAACAAAATAAAACTAAACGACGACAAAACCGAATCTCTACTCATAAAATCTAGCCGTGCTCTGTGTACTGTACCCCTCCCTGCTGCATTAATTAAAAGTTGGTGACTGTGACGTTACTTGTTCAGCCTATGCACGCAATCTGGGTTTCACTGTCTCTGATGACATGTCTCTTGACAAACATGTGACAAATGTATGTAGATCGGCATTCCTTGAAATCTGCCGCATCAGTTCATTTCGCAAATTCCTAACTCTTGATGCTACAAGAACGCTAATGTGTGCCTTTGTCCTGTCTAAACTGGACTACTGTAATGCTCTTTTATCTGAATGTCCTTTGTACATCACTAACAAGCTTCAGAAAGTACAGAATGTCCTTTGTACATCACTAACAAGCTTCAGAAAGTACAGAATGTCCTTTGTACATCACTAACAAGCTTCAGAAAGTACAGAATGTCCTTTGTACATCACTAACAAGCTTCAGAAAGTACAGAATGCAGCAGCTAGACTTGTCCTTTGTACATCACTAACAAGCTTCAGAAAGTACAGAATGCAGCAGCTAGACTTGTCCTTTGTACATCACTAACAAGCTTCAGAAAGTACAGAATGCAGCAGCTAGACTTGTCCTTTGTACATCACTAACAAGCTTCAGAAAGTACAGAATGCAGCAGCTAGACTTGTCCTTTGTACATCACTAACAAGCTTCAGAAAGTACAGAATGTCCTTTGTACATCACTAACAAGCTTCAGAAAGTACAGAATGTCCTTTGTACATCACTAACAAGCTTCAGAAAGTACAGAATGTCCTTTGTACATCACAAACAAGCTTCAGAAAGTACAGAATGTCCTTTGTACATCACTAACAAGCTTCAGAAAGTACAGAATGCAGCAGCTAGACTTGTCCTTTGTACATCACTAACACGCTTCAGAAAGTACAGAATGCAGCAGCTAGACTTGTCCTTTGTACATCACTAACAAGCTTCAGAAAGTACAGAATGCAGCAGCTAGACTTGTCCTTTGTACATCACTAACAAGCTTCAGAAAGTACAGAATGTCCTTTGTACATCACTAACAAGCTTCAGAAAGTACAGAATGTCCTTTGTACATCACTAACAAGCTTCAGAAAGTACAGAATGTCCTTTGTACATCACTAACAAGCTTCAGAAAGTACAGAATGTCCTTTGTACATCACTAACAAGCTTCAGAAAGTACAGAATGTCCTTTGTACATCACTAACAAGCTTCAGAAAGTACAGAATGCAGCAGCTAGACTTGTCCTTTGTACATCACTAACAAGCTTCAGAAAGTACAGAATGCAGCAGCTAGACTTGTCCTTTGTACATCACTAACAAGCTTCAGAAAGTACAGAATGCAGCAGCTAGACTTGTCCTTTGTACATCACTAACAAGCTTCAGAAAGTACAGAATGCAGCAGCTAGACTTGTCCTTTGTACATCACTAACAAGCTTCAGAAAGTACAGAATGTCCTTTGTACATCACAAACAAGCTTCAGAAAGTACAGAATGTCCTTTGTACATCACAAACAAGCTTCAGAAAGTACAGAATGTCCTTTGTACATCACAAACAAGCTTCAGAAAGTACAGAATGTCCTTTGTACATCACAAACAAGCTTCAGAAAGTACAGAATGTCCTTTGTACATCACAAACAAGCTTCAGAAAGTACAGAATGTCCTTTGTACATCACTAACAAGCTTCAGAAAGTACAGAATGTCCTTTGTACATCACTAACAAGCTTCAGAAAGTACAGAATGTCCTTTGTACATCACTAACAAGCTTCAGAAAGTACAGAATGCAGCAGCTAGACTTGTCCTTTGTACATCACTAACAAGCTTCAGAAAGTACAGAATGCAGCAGCTAGACTTGTCCTTTGTACATCACTAACAAGCTTCAGAAAGTACAGAATGCAGCAGCTAGACTTGTCCTTTGTACATCACTAACAAGCTTCAGAAAGTACAGAATGCAGCAGCTAGACTTGTCCTTTGTACATCACTAACAAGCTTCAGAAAGTACAGAATGTCCTTTGTACTTCACTAACAAGCTTCAGAAAGTACAGAATGCAGCAGCTAGACTTGTCCTTTGTACATCACTGACAAGCTTCAGAAAGTACAGAATGCAGCAGCTAGACTTGTCCTTTGTACATCACTAACAAGCTTCAGAAAGTACAGAATGTCCTTTGTACATCACTAACAAGCTTCAGAAAGTACAGAATGCAGCAGCTAGACTTGTCCTTTGTACATCACTGACAAGCTTCAGAAAGTACAGAATGCAGCAGCTAGACTTGTCCTTTGTACATCACTAACAAGCTTCAGAAAGTACAGAATGTCCTTTGTACATCACTAACAAGCTTCAGAAAGTACAGAATGCAGCAGCTAGACTTGTCCTTTGTACATCACTAACAAGCTTCAGAAAGTACAGAATGCAGCAGCTAGACTTGTCCTTTGTACATCACTAACAAGCTTCAGAAAGTACAGAATGTCCTTTGTACATCACTAACAAGCTTCAGAAAGTACAGAATGCAGCAGCTAGACTTGTCCTTTGTACATCACTAACAAGCTTCAGAAAGTACAGAATGCAGCAGCTAGACTTGTCCTTTGTACATCACTAACAAGCTTCAGAAAGTACAGAATGTCCTTTGTACATCACAAACAAGCTTCAGAAAGTACAGAATGCAGCAGCTAGACTTGTTCTTTGTACATCATTAACAAGCTTCAGAAAGTACAGAATGCAGCAGCTAGACTTGTCCTTTGTACATCACTAACAAGCTTCAGAAAGTACAGAATGTCCTTTGTACATCACTAACAAGCTTCAGAAAGTACAGAATGCAGCAGCTAGACTTGTTCTCAAAGCCAGGAAGTCTGATCACGTTAAGCCACTCCTCCGCACCCTCCACTGGTTGCCTATTCAAGCTCGCATTGACTACAAACTCTTTGTGTCAAAGTTTTTTTTCTCTCAGACTGCTCCTGGATCCTGTCTATCAGATATGTTTAATGTATACATTCCCTCAAGACAGCTTCGCTCTTCCAGCGATTCTCGGATGCTTCGCATTCCTCATGTCAGAACGAAAGCCTTCGGCCACAGGTCCTTCTCCTATGCAGCCCCTAAAATATGGAACTCTCTCCCATATGACATCCGCCACATTGACTCAACCCCTTCTTTCAAAGCAGCTTTAAAGACCCATCTTTTCAAAATCTATTTAGATCCCTGATCCGCTTTTTCAATACCCTGTACTATCGCTTCACGCTGTGTTTGTGTATGTGTGTGTGATCGACTGCGCTGTGTGTGTGTGTGTGTGTGTGTGTGTATGTGATATGATATAGTGATTTAACATATTTTTCTTACTATGTACTTAGCTTTAACTTGTGTGAGTGTATGTTTTTCTTTGGATGTTGTTGTTTGTATAATTAACGCATTATGGCATTTATGTATGAACTAGGATACTCTTCATTGTAAACATGTATTGCTTTTTCTAAGCTGTTCAGTTTGATGTTAAGCGTGGAGAGCGTGGATTAACCCCTTGATTTGCGCTATATAATCTTGTCACTATTATTATTATCTCTCATGTCAAGTTTCATGAAAATCGGTTTAGTAGTTTTCTCTGAATCACTCTACACACACATACACCACGACCCTCATCTCGATCCCCCCCCCCCCCCCCTCCAGTTAAAACATTTTAGTCAAAACTTGACTAAATGTGAAAAGGCCAGATATGACATCAAAGATATTTATCGAAAAACAGAGAAAAAACAACCTGTCCGGGGATATCACACCCAGGAACTCTCATGTGAAATGTTATGAACATCGGCCCAGTAGTTTTCTCTGAATCGCTCTACACACACACACACACACACAAGGACAGAATAGATCATTCAGAACTTGACGACCCCTTTGGGAGAGAGAGAGAGTGGCAGAAAGAGAGAGGGAGCGAGAGGGGGCAGAAAGAGAGAGGTAGAGAGGGGGGGAGAGAGAGAGAGAGAGGGGGGGGGGGGGGGGGGGGGGGCAGAAAGAGAAAGGGAGCGAGAGGGAGTGAGAAAGAGAGAGGGGGCATAAAGAGAGGTAGAGAGGGGGGGGGGGGGGAGAGAGAGAGCAGGCAACACACAGAGACAATGACAATTTCTTTATTAACGAGGGTAATGGCATAAGCAAACAGAGAGAAAGAGAGAGAGAGAGAGGGGGGGGGGGGGGGGGGGGGAGAAAGAGGAGAAGAAAGAGGGAGAGAGACAGAGATCAGAAAACGCAAGGTCGGATTTTTTTCCTTTAAGTTTTACTTTTATTTTCACATTGTTTTCAAACAGAGCAAACGGAACAATCCAAATGTACATGAAACAACACATGTATTTTACCGTATTAATGTAAACCTATCCACCCCCCACCTCCCTCAATTATCATCTCAACTTTATTTTCCAAAATTGAAAGCTTTGCAAATATGAACCATAAATATAATCTTTATTTTAGTTTGCTTGGAAGTTTATTTCGAGATAAAAAAAAAAGTAGTTGAAGCAGGTTCACTTGTGCTGCAAAAACAAAAACATAAAAAAACACGAAAAAAGTGCCCAGTGAATTCCTGCTTCCTACAAGTGTTCAGGTGAGAGAGAGATGAGATTGACTGTTGTGACTGTGCTGTGTTTGCACATAGAGTATGAAGACTGCGTGATGACAGCGGTGGAGATGAAAACCAGATGATGTTGGGTCCACTTCACACTGCTGTGTTTGCACATAGAGTATGAAGACTGCGTGATGACAGCGGTGGAGATGAAAACCAGATGATGTTAATTGGGTCCACTTCAACACACTCCTTCACTCATAGCCCCTGCAACACAACAACATTCATATCAACAAAACCAACACAACAACATTCATATCAACACACTCCTTCACTCGTAGCCCCTGCAACACAACATTCATATCAACACACTCCTTCACTCATAGCCCCTGCAACACAACAACATTCATATCAACACACTCCTTCACTCGTAACCCCTGCAACACAACAACATTCATATCAACACACTCCTTCACTCGTAACCCCTGCAACACAACAACATTCATATCAACACACTCCTTCACTCGTAACCCCTGCAACACAACAACATTCATATCAACACACTCCTTCACTCGTAACCCCTGCAACACAACATTCATGTCAACACACTCCTTCACTCGTAGCCCCTGCAACACAACAACATTCATGTCAACACACTCCTTCACTCGTAGCCCCTGCAACACAACAACATTCATGTCAACACACTCCTTCACTCGTAGCCCCTGCAACACAACATTCATATCAACACACTCCTTCACTCGTAACCCCTGCAACACAACAACATTCATATCAACACACTCCTTCACTCGTAACCCCTGCAACACAACATTCATGTCAACACACTCCTTCACTCGTAGCCCCTGCAACACAACAACATTCATGTCAACACACTCCTTCACTCGTAGCCCCTGCAACACAACAACATTCATATCAACACACTCCTTCACTCGTAGCCCCTGCAACACAACAACATTCATATCAACACACTCCTTCACTCGTAGCCCCTGCAACACAACAACATTCATATCAACACACTCCTTCACTCGTAGCCCCTGCAACACAACAACATTCATATCAACACACTCCTTCACTCGTAGCCCCTGCAACACAACAACATTCATATCAACACACTCCTTCACTCGTAGCCCCTGCAACACAACAACATTCATATCAACACACTCCTTCACTCGTAGCCCCTGCAACACAACAACATTCATATCAACACACTCCTTCACTCGTAGCCCCTGCAACACAACAACATTCATATCAACACACTCCTTCACTCGTAGCCCCTGCAACACAACAACATTCATATCAACACAAGCATCCAGACAGACAGACAGAACTTATCGCTGTTGCGTCAACAACAACAACAAAAACAACAACAACTGCGTTACAACGCCAAGACACACACACACACAGACAAACTTATGCTGTCAATAACAACCACAACAACGCCAACACACACTCACATGCATGCATACACACACACAAACACACTGTATGGGCAATAAAGAACCATATAATTATGCCTTTGTCTGACATCTAGTATGTGACTGTGTGTGTGTGGGAGGGGGGGGGTCAGTGGAATGCTGGGTATTTTTGTGTTTCTATAACCCACCGTACTCTGACATGGATTACAGGATCTTTTCTGTGCGCACTTGGTCTTGTGCTTGCGTGTACACACGAAGGGGGTTAAGTCACTAGCAGGTCTGTACATAAGTTGACCTGGAAGATCAGAAAAATCTCCACTCTTAACCCACCAGGCGGCTGCGGACGGGATTCGAACTTACGACATTCCAATTAGGAGGCCGATGTCTTACCACTACGTCACTGCGCCCGTCGAGTCTGTTGTACTTTGTGTGTTTCTGATTGTAGTTGTACATGGCTCCCCACAGACGCCTTGCCGAGAATGTCCAAGGACCCCAAGATTTAGATTTTATCGGGTCAAAGGACCATCGGAACTTTGGAGTGACCCAAGACCAGTAGGAATTTTGCAACTTTTCAAGCCGTTCACAAAAACATTAAATTATTTCAGTGAGATTTACATTGTAAATTTGCGTCCAAACAGATCTGACTGAAAATGTTATCGTCTTCAAAATCTAGCTAAGTGTACGTTCTTGTCCATTCTGGATGAACACTAGCAGAAGATTTCGGTGTGAAGGCGTGATCATGACAAGGCTGTGCATCCTGGGACACGCTCTGTTCAAGTCAAGTGCATCACGGGTCCCCGTAACCAATTTCTAGTGCATTGTTTGTCACTTTTAGTGCATGCAAGACACAGGTAAACGCACTTTGCACAGCCCTTGGTTGTTTCTGTTCTTCACAGTGTGTGTGTGTGTGTGTGTGTGTGTGTGTGTGTGTGTGTGTGTATGCGTCCAGATGCGTATGTGTCCGTGTGTGTGTGCATAATTGTTTCTGTTGTTCAGTGTGCGTGTGTTTGTGTCTATATGTAAGAGTGTGTGAAAGCAGACATTTTCACAAAAGCAATATTGACATGCAGCTAAGGTTGGACGTCAGCCAGCCTTGTGTATCTCACAATCTCCAAACTGACTATCCCCCCTCCCCTCACAAATACTGCTTTGGACCCTTTATTCCACTCATGGAGTCGAATTCTTTATGAAAAATTGTATTTTTACTTAGAAATTCGCTTTATCGCAAAACAAATTTTGCTCATGCAAGGGACATAACCTCTGGGTGGGGTTTTAACAAAATCTAATTTTGGACTAAATCCATCGCATTTCCTCACTAGTTTGCTTAATTTGCAAAAAGTTGACATTTATTTTCTCCCTCTACAAAACTGTACCTCTTCGCCATAGCGGCGTGTGTGTGTGTGTGTGTGTGTGTGTGTGTGTGTGTGTGTGTGTAAAAGGAAACATGTGACACATAGCAGTGTTGCCCATAATCACACGCACGCTCCACTCACTTGACCATGTGCGCTATCTCCCAGTTGGCCTCGGACACGATAGGGCCGCGAATCTCAGACCCCTTCTTCGTAACCACGGCAACTTGGTACTGAAAACACACAGCAATACACATATAAATACATTCAAACAAAGTTTATTAAGGGCAGACCGGGTAGGCAAAATGAGTTATTTTTGGTCTCATACACCTTTTTGGGGTTGTTGCATTTTTCACACCTTTGAACATCCTGGAATGCATTCAATAATCTGCTTTTGTCATTTTAGACATGTATTCATGTAAATAAAACCATTTTCAAACCGATGTTTTGTTGTTTTTGTCTGTGTTTTATCAAAAAAATCGAAAAAATGGTCAACTTTGGATACTCCGTGCTGGTAAATGTGCGCACATGACATGATCCTTCGCTGTTAAAACTGTGTGGAAATTTCCGTTCTTCAAGATGACGTCATCACCGTTGGGGAATTTCCGTTGACATAGGCACAAAGAGAGAGAATCCGTTCCAACCGAAACCCCGGAATTAATATATGCAAATATATGTAGGTCAAAGGCATTTGGCGCAAGCGCAGTAGACAACTTATCAGTCCCCCGGTGTCAACAAATCCATGACGTTTTCACCGATTCAGCAGCATTTTTCAAAGTTTTGAGCTGCGGAGAACAACCCTAACATTGGAAATGTTCGGCATAGTGGCTAGAAATATCAGAGAAAGATGAACTAGCAGCAGCGAACAGTAGAAGGAAGTAACAACACTCCGAAATGAACCAACATGATCGTATTTGAGCAGACGACATTCTAAGATTCTTGACTCGACGAGGTGGGTTTTGCTTCTTTCTCTTTTCGATCTTGTTTGTTTGACGTCATTTATTGCACATCGTTATGTTGTTGTTGTTGTAAGAATGTGTTAGGGTTTGCAGGTAAATGATAAACAGTTTGTGTCTGAAGTATTTTGCGGGTTTCTTGATCCAATTTACTGACCATGCCGCCGCCGCACACCCCCCCCCCCCCCCCCTCCCTCCCTCCCTCGATCATCTCTGTGATATCGTCTTCACAACCCCTATTTTATTGTTCTTCGCTGGCCAGTCCTTGAGAGCTTACTATGGTGTAACATGTCATCAGTATTCTTTGTCTGGGGTCAAACTGAGAAGCAGCATCTGAGCGATGTACGACTGACACAGTTTCTGTTTCTGGTCATTGACCGTAGGAAAATAAGTACCCTACTAGAGAGCGTTCTCTAATTCTAAAGCCGTGTGGTTTACACCAGCATGGCTGACCAACCTATCATTGACAGCAATATTGTTGTCAAATCTTTTCCATTAACTAAGGAATAAAAAAAATAGATCCAATTTACTTCACCAAAGAAAAAAAAAGAGTTAAACTAAAGGACTGGGGATGCAACTCATGAATCAAAAGCATAAAGATCACCTGCAAACAGTGCTAGGTTTAGGAAATCTGAAAATGTATACACACACACAGAACACACACACACACACACACAAAACAGACAACAGACAAGAAACAAGCAAATACATAGCAAGTGTGATGAAATAAATTAATTTTAAAAGAAAAATATGAAAAGAAAGAAAGAAAGAAAGAAAATAATTCAGCTAGTTTCAGTATTAGTTCCTGTGTGTATGTGATTGTGTGGTTACTCAAATCCCATAGTAAACTTGACATGTACATTTTGTGATAGGGGCCAATTAATGAATGTCTTTTGTGTGTGTGTGTGTGTTCGTCAACCGACATATGTGGGTACGAGCCGCTGAGGTGGTTGTAAGAAAACCCGCCTGGTTCAGTGGTTGGGGGCTGATTGGGATTTCTGATTTACCAGCCTAGCCAAAAAGTTGAGGTACACCCCATGTAACATGGTCATTTGCAAAATAAAGTACAAGCACTTGTTGACGTTTATATTGAGTCTTAAAATTTGCAGCTTATTACAAACAAAAACCATGGACAGTTGTATCAAATATTAAATCAGTGTTTGTGTATTTATTAGGTTGGAGCAAGGGGAGAGCCAGTCCTCCTGTGGTGGCATCGAGGAGAAAGATTGACCTGATGGAAAAGTTTGCTAAACCGGAACTACCCTCTTCCACAGCAGAAACATCAGCTTTGCCATCTTCTGACCAACCATAAGAAGATACAGATACTTTGCCATCTTCTGACCCATCACAAGCAGATATGGATACTGGTACTGTGCAACGTCACTCCGCTGACATGTGTTGGGCTTTTGTCAACATTGATCAGCTCAATATATTGCTGAAAGGTTTATATCCTGTACTGAATGCTTGTCTGATAGCAGTCTGATTATGAAAGAAGGTGATGCATCAGCCCAAGGATTTGCACAGGCCCTGCATCTGGAGTGCATATGAGTGTCCATTCAAGTCTGCAGTTGTTTACTCTTCTCCCGGTGTTTGCAACGCTTCGGGTGGTAAAGTTGCATTTTAAATAATCCGCGTATGACCAAGTTGGTACATGGAAAGGGACATTCAGCTTTACAGAAATTTGCTGCAGTGTTAGGATTGAGCACAGAAATACTGTAATTAAAATGTTGCAACTTTTGAATGGCTTGATAGCTTTGTTCCATTTGTGTATATATAATTATGTAATGTTGTTGATGATTTGTGAAGCATCATTTCTATGCAATGGAATAAGAAATCAGTGCATCCGTTGGGTTTTTATGAGTCTGACAGTTTGGTTCTGATCAATATTTTCATATCAGCACAAACACAGATAATTGACTTTTTTAATGTTTTCATATACTTTTTTTTTAAATCAAAAAAATCTGATAATTTGATTATCAAATCATTTCCCCTTCATAGTTAAAGTGTTATTCTGGTTAAAAAAAAAAACCACCCCATTAATTCAAGCTCTACTGTGGTACTAGTTTACCGGGGTACTAGTGAGACTCTCTTACATGCTGTTTTCTCTACATGTAATTTGAGACAAAATGTGGTAATTAAAATGTTGTAACTTTTGAATGGCAAGATGGATTTGTTCCAATTTTGTATATGTTGTTTATGATTTGTGAAGCACCATTTCTGTGCATGGAATAAGAATACAGTGGATTCCTTGTGTTTTTATGAGTCCGACAGTTTCGTTTTGATTCATATCTGCACTAACATAGATGAGTTTTCAAATGATTTTTTAAAAAAAGTCTGGATAATTTGATCGTCAAATCATTTCCCCATCATAGTAAAGTGGTTATTCTTATAAAAACATATCAATTCAGGCTGCACTGTGCTACTAGTTTGAGGTACTGGTTGGAATCTTTCAAATGCTGTTTTCTCTGAATGTAATTTTCAGACAAACATCTGTAATTAAAATGTTGCAACTTTTGAATGGCTTGATGGATTTGTTTCATTTTTGTTTATGTTGTTTATGATTTGTAAAGCATCAGTTTTGTGTATGGAATAAGAGTTAAGTGCATTGGTTGGGTTTTTATGAGTCTGACAGTTTGGTTCTGATTCATGTTTTCATATCGGTACAAACAAAGATGGCTGTTTTCATATGATGTATATAAAAAAAAATCCTGATAATTTGATTGTCAAATCCTTTTCCCTACATAGTAAAGTGGTCATTCTGATAAAAACATATGAATTCAGGGTGCACTGTGCTACTGGTTTTTTTATGTACTGGTTCAAATCTTTAAAATGCTGTTTTCTCTGAATGTAATTTTCAGACAAAACGCTACAATTAAAATGTTGCAACTTTTGAAAGGCTTGATGGATTTGTTCAGTTTTTGTATATGTTGTTTATGAGTTGTACAGCATCAGTTCTGTGTATGGAATAAGAGTTCAGTGCATTGGTTAGGTTTTTATGAGTCTGACAGTTAGGATTTCATGTATTTTTCTTATCAAAACTGAACCGGTAACTGAAAATGCTAAATTAAAATAATATATTGCTCAGAAATGCTTTTCGATACACAGAATTATTAAACACACACATATTGCTGCAAAGAAGAAAAATTGGATCAAAACATGCACTGGTTCACAAACTGCAACATTTTAAAAAAAGCACATTTTATAACGTTTTTCTCACATTTTGGTGAATAAAACCCCCAAAAATTGCTTTTCACTCAAAATTTAAAATGGTTTCCCTTAATTAGGTTATTCTGCTTGCAAAAATCAAACAAGCAGCAAGCTGTTTCCAAAATAAAAAAAAAAAGTGCTTGCCTACCCTGTCCCCCCTTAAGAAAGCAAAAACATAATGGCCAAAAGAGTGTCTGTTGAGGGAGAGGGAGGGGGAGGGGGTTGGGGTAGCATCACATAATGATATAATCATAACTCTGGACTTTGTTACCACAGTCCGGACATGCCTTTGACCATGCCCCAGCAGAGAGCTTGGTGGAGGGGAGACAACTCCTTCTGGAATTTTACGTGTATGTCCGTTTTTACCCCGCCATTTAGGTAGCCATACGCCGCTTTTGGAGGAAGCATGCTGGGTATTTTCGTGTTTCTATAACCCACCAAACTATGACATGGATTACAGGATTTTTTCCGTGCGCACTTGGTCTTGTGTTTGCGTGTACACACGAAGGGGGATAAGTCACTAGCAGGTCTGCACATAAGTTGACCTGGGAGATCGGAAAAATCTCCACACTTAACCCACCAGGCGGCCGCGGCCGGGATTCGAACCCGCCACCTTCCGATTCAGAGGCCGACATCTTACCACCCCGCCACAGCGCCTCTCTAGGGGAGACAACTGACCCCTAGTCTTTGTCTGATGGCTCACCCCTGCCAACACTGTGTCTACATCTTGGATCACATTCCTTACCTTGTTAAGAGAGCGGGCGTCACGGTAGAACAACAGCTTCATACATCGGTCGATCAGTTCTACCGCCTGTTTCTCCTCCATCTTCTTGTTCTTCTCCACTGCGTCGCGCAGTATTGGCTGCAACATCAACCATCTTCATCATCATACTGGCTACAACATCAATCATCTTCATCATCATACTGGCTACAACATCAATCATCTTCATCATCATACTGGCTACAACATCAATCATCTTCATCATCATACTGGCTACAACATCAATCATCTTCATCATCATACTGGCTACAACATCAATCATCTTCATCATCATACTGGCTACAACATCAATCATCTTCATCATCATACTGGCTACAACATCAATCATCTTCATCATCATACTGGCTACAACATCAATCATCTTCATCATCATACTGGCTACAACATCAATCATCTTCATCATCAGACTGGCTACAACATCAATCATCTTCATCATCAGACTGGCTACAACATCAATCATCTTCATCATCAGACTGGCTACAACATCAATCATCTTCATCATCAGACTGGCTACAACATCAATCATCTTCATCATCAGACTGGCTACAACAGCAACACACACAAATAAGTGTTTTTGGTATCGCCGACTAGAGGAGCAAAGGCAAATAACCCAGACTGTGATGCTTGCTTGAGCGGTTCTAAAATAGCTAGTCAGGTGGGGATGATAATTAGGTGACCTGCGTGATCCAGATAGTGCCTTCGGGTTTGTGGTCAGCTGATGTACGGTACAGGTAAATAGGGCGACGATGATTTAGGTGTTAGGGTCAGCTGATGTACGGTACAGGTAAATAGGGTGACGATGATTTAGGTGTTAGGGTCAGCTGATGTACGGTACAGGTAAATAGGGTGACGATGATTTAGGTGTTAGGGTCAGCTGATGTACGGTACAGGTAAATAGGGTGACGATGATTTAGGTGTTAGGGTCAGCTGATGTACGGTACAGGTAAATAGGGTGACGATGATTTAGGTGTTAGGGTCAGCTGATGTACGGTACAGGTAAATAGGGTGACGATGATTTAGGTGTTAGGGTCAGCTGATGTACGGTACAGGTAAATAGGGTGACGATGATTTAGGTGTTAGGGTCAGCTGATGTATGGTACAGGTAAATAGGGCGACGATGATTTAGGTGTTAGGGTCAGCTGATGTATGGTACAGGTAAATAGGGTGACGATGATTTAGGTGTTAGGGTCAGCTGATGTATGGTACAGGTAAATAAGGTGACGATGATTTAGGTGTTAGGGTCAGCTGATGTATGGTACAGGTAAATAGGGTGACGATGATTTAGGTGTTAGGGTCAGCTGATGTACGGTACAGGTAAATAGGGTGACGATGATTTAGGTGTTAGGGTCAGCTCATGTACGGTACAGGTAAATAGGGTGACGATGATTTAGGTGTTAGGGTCAGCTGATGTACGGTACAAGTCAATAGGATGACGATGATTTAGGTGTTAGGGTCAGCTGATGTACGGTACAGGTAAATAGGGCGACGATGATTTAGGTGTTAGGGTCAGCTGATGTACGGTACAGGTAAATAGGGTGACGATGATTTAGGTGTTAGGGTCAGCTGATGTACGGTACAAGTCAATAGGGTGACGATGATTTAGGCGTTAGGGTCAGCTGATGTACGGTACAAGTCAATAGGGTGACGATGATTTAGGCGTTAGGGTCAGCTGATGTTCGGTACAAGGAAATAGGGTGACGATAATTTAGGCGTTAGGGTCAATCTTGGAACAGATGACTCGTCACATTGATCGACTGTTTAATCACTATACGGAACAACTGGTTCTGAGTTAACTGACTGATGACTTGTTATACTGATAGAGTGTTTGATGGATTGACTGACTGGTTCAGTAAATTAACTGATGAACTGTCTGACTGACTGAGGACTTGTCATATTGATTGACTGGTTCAGTAAATAAACGGATGAACTGTCTGACTGACTGACGACTTGTCACATTGATTGACTGTTAGTTGGATGGAGAGATAGCTGGTTCTGTGACTGACTGTTAGTTGGATGGAGAGATAGCTGTTCTGTGACTGACTGTTAGATGGATGGAGAGATAGCTGGTTCTGTGACTGACTGTTAGTTGGATGGAGAGATAGCTGGTTCTGTGACTGACTGTTAGTTGGATGGAGAGATAGCTGTTCTGTGACTGACTGTTAGTTGGATGGAGAGATAGCTGGTTCTGTGACTGACTGTTAGATGGATGGAGAGATAGCTGGTTCTGTGACTGACTGTTAGTTGGATGGAGAGATAGCTGGTTCTGTGACTGACTGTTAGTTGGATGGAGAGATAGCTGGTTCTGTGACTGACTGTTAGTTGGATGGAGAGATAGCTGTTCTGTGACTGACTGTTAGTTGGATGGAGAGATAGCTGTTCTGTGACTGACTGTTAGTTGGATGGAGAGATAGCTGGTTCTGTGACTGACTGTTAGTTGGATGGAGAGATAGCTGGTTCTGTGACTGACTGTTAGTTGGATGGAGAGATAGCTGGTTCTGTGACTGACTGTTAGTTGGATGGAGAGATAGCTGGTTCTGTGACTGACTGTTAGATGGATGGAGAGATAGCTGGTTCTGTGACTGACTGTTAGTTGGATGGAGAGATAGCTGGTTCTGTGACTGACTGTTAGTTGGATGGAGAGATAGCTGGTTCTGTGACTGACTGTTAGTTGGATGGAGAGATAGCTGGTTCTGTGACTGACTGTTAGTTGGATGGAGAGATAGCTGGTTCTGTGACTGACTGTTAGTTGGATGGAGAGATAGCTGTTCTGTGACTGACTGTTAGTTGGATGGAGAGATAGCTGGTTCTGTGACTGACTGTTAGTTGGATGGAGAGATAGCTGGTTCTGTGACTGACTGTTAGTTGGATGGAGAGATAGCTGGTTCTGTGACTGACTGTTAGTTGGATGGAGAGATAGCTGGTTCTGTGACTGACTGTTAGTTGGATGGAGAGATAGCTGTTCTGTGACTGACTGTTAGTTGGATGGAGAGATAGCTGGTTCTGTGACTGACTACTGATGATCAACGTGTGTACCAACCAGAGCCAGGTATGCCCCGAATCCCGTGGCGATGGTGTCGGCCTCGTAGGCAATGCCGATCTTGTCCACATAGCCCAGGAACCTGTCATAATAAATACAATTCAGTGCTACACATTCACATCATCAGGCTACAAACCGAGGTCAAACGTTACTCTAAAACCTAACAAGTCATATGATAAAAATAATACTGTACATAACCACCCCCCTCTTCCCAACCCGTAAAAGAGAAAGTTTGTGTGCCCGGTGACATGGTCGCTACATTTCATATCAACTAACCAAAGGGCAGGAAGCGCTCTATGTGATAATTATTTGTAATGTGTAATGTGTAATGTGTGATGTGTAATGGAGTAAGCCAGAGTTATACACAACCTTTCTCCTGGCACCTGAGAGAATAACAAGCATTGAAATAAACAAGCGACCTTCACCCTCATTCTTCTTTCATTTAAGACTCCCCATATTTCTATTATAAATTGTTGTACTTGTGGTCAAGTCATTTTTTTTTCTAAAACGTAATTTTACTGGTGTGAACTAGCTTATATGATTCTTCTTTTGTCATAAGCAATAAATGAATCCCCACCAACACGTGCTGGTCTAGCTCCATAAATGGAGAAAACGGGATACGCTACTTACTGATCCAAACTTGACATCGTTGTGACCTTGACCTGTATCCATTCATCCAGGTATCCAGTCCCAACTATACCCCACACATGTACAAACTCGATAATACCAAAGAAACACACAAACTTAAGATTATATATATAATATATATCTGTGTCTGTCTGTCTGTGTGTGTGTGTGTGTGTGTGTGTGTGCGTGTGTGTATGCGCCATGCACGGCCAAAGTTCTCGATGGATCTGCTTCAAATTTGGTGTCCATATTCAGATACACCCCGGATAAAATTTGGTCGATGAGATATTTCAATACGTGCTCTCAGCGCGCAGCGCAAACCGATTTTGGTTTTTTGGGGGGGATCAACTACGGCATAACTCTTTCTTATCTTCTCCATGTTTTCAGCGTTTACCTCCCTTCCTTCGTATGGTGCACTATAGTATGAGGGGGCATCTTCGGATATTCCCGGCGTTCTGTTACTATTTTTAGAAGGTCACCGCAGTGTCCAGAACGTAAATTGGACCCGTAAATTATCCTCACTGTAAAAGTGCAAAGGTCGAATCAATTTATTGCCACGCGAAAAATACACTGTCATCTATCTCTCTATATATACGGCTTCTCCGTGTTTGTGTGTGTGTGTGTGTGTGTGTGTGTGTGTGTGTGTGTGTGTGTGTGTGTGTGTGTGTGTGTGTGTGTGTGTGTGTGTGTGTGTGTCTCTCTATGTGGGCAACACCTGTGGATTGTTCAGTTCTGTTTGTGATGTGGTCTGGCGGCTTTTGTGTATTTGTATGTACTGGCCTTCCTTTGAGAAGCCATAACAGTTCAAAAGGGCTTAGAGATAAGCTCTAAATTGCTCAATCCTGTATGAGTGGAGTTCGCCTCCAAAGGTGATTAACACGGTTACATTCGTAGACAAGGATGGGACTCAATATGGTCAGGAATGGCATTATGGCCACTGAATCATTTTCGTGCTGTTCCCATTCCACGAATCTGGGAGGGACCTAAGCTTGGCGGGTCCATTGTTCGGATCCGGCAAAGCCGGCGTACGGCTCTAAGTACTTCTTCCCGGCGAAGCGGGTATTCATCTAGTATAATATATATATATAAGAAAGAATGCCGAACACACAAACACCACACAAACTTGAGAATTTTGTTTGTTTGTTTGCTTAACGCCCAGCCGACCACGAAGGGCCATATCAGGGCGGTGCTGCTTTGACATATAACGTGCGCCACACACAAGACAGAAGTCGCAGCACAGGCTTCATGTCTCACCCAGTCACATTATTCTGACACAGGACCAACCAGTCCTAGCACTAACCCCATAATGCCAGACGCCAGGCGGAGCAGCCACTAGATTGCCAATTTTAAAGTCTTAGGTATGACCCGGCCGGGGTTCGAACCCACGACCTCCCGATCACGGGGCGGACGCCTTACCACTAGGCCAACCGTGCCGGTCAAACTTGAGAATGCCAAACACACAAACTTGATAATGTCACACACACAAAAAACACACAAACTTGATGTCACACACACAAACACCACACAAACTTGAGAATGCCAAACTGACAGACTGTGACATCCCAGCACTCAAGCAACAAAAGACAGGGGGGACAACTCACGGCTTCTCTTGGTGAATGCCACCGACGAGGTAGGTGTTCCACAGGGGGTTGAACTGGGAGCGACGGTTGTACATGACGCGTGTCAGCCACGAGTGTAGACCGGGGGGCGTGTAGCTGAAGCCATCGTTCAGACACTCCTCCTCTACCCTGTGTACAGTGACAACAACAAACAGTCAATGTTGTACATGACGCGTGTCAGCCACGAGTGTAGACCCGGGGGCGTGTAGCTGAAGCCATCGTTCAGACACTCCTCCTCTACCCTGTGTACAGTGACAACAACAAACAGTCAATGTTGTACATGACGCGTGTCAGCCACCAGTGTAGACCGGGGGGCGTGTAGCTGAAGCCATCGTTCAGACACTCCTCCTCTACCCTGTGAACAGTGACAACAACAAACAGTCAATGTTGTACATGACGCGTGTCAGCCACCAGTGTAGACCGGGGGGCGTGTAGCTGAAGCCATCGTTCAGACACTCCTCCTCCACCCTGTGTACAGTGACAACAACTAAGTAATAATGTGAACCTAAACTTGGCCAAAAACTTATTGCAACAATTTTTGCACGCTAAGAAAAGCATTAAAACGCAATTTATTTTAGTTGAACGTTATATGCCCCAAAAGGTAATTATGTCAGCTGTACATATCATTTGTCCGATTGATGGTACTTTGTATAGGCATCTAGTGACAGCCTGTCAAACAAGGTCACCCCTAAAATCGACCTAACAAAAACCATAGCCCCGTATTTTATAATCTGCAAAAAATCAGAATATGCACAAACCAAACACTTGTGACAACCATTGGAAAGGCCATTCAATTTCCTGTACAGAACATTTTGTTTTCTGCACCTGACTTCTCTAGTCTTTATGTAGCCTTTTGTCAAAGGCGGTAGGTGTCAACCGTTATAGAGGCCCAAAAAGGCACGTTTTGCGGCCATTTTTGAGGGGGTCCTCCACCTAAAGAGCCATATCTGCTCAAGTTCTAAATGATTTGCTTTGGAAAGTTCAGAAGTTATGACGAATAGGCTGACCAAAAAGTGTGTTGCGTTTTGCGAATGTGTATACTTAGCGTGTCGTATTATGTACATTTTCCGTAAGAACTAAACAAATATTCATATTAATTCATAATTTTTGGTTAAAAAAATCGTGACTTTGCATGCTAAGCAAAAAATGGATGAGGCAATAGGTGCCAAAGTTTGAGGCAGATCAGAGTGCTGGTTTACATTTGCTGGAGATGGGAACACGCATGAAAAATTATCGATCACCGTCCGTGGTACCGAGAACACTACCACCAGTGGAGACTAACAGTCCGGGGCCTGTGCTTACTATCCTGTTCCGGCGCGCTGTGCTCGGTGAGTTGCGCTTTTGTGACCCGCAGCGAAGGAAGCACAGGCCAAGGTCAGTTTATCTCCACAGCTACTGTACGCATTACCAAGGACGGTGATCGATACATTTTCTTGCGCGTTCCCATCTCTAGCAAATGTAAACCAGCGGTGACATGCACAGGAGCTTCATTTTTGTTTCAGTAGAACATGGCGATGATTTTGGTGACAACAGAAGTTTCTGCATCTGCAGTGTTTATATCAATATATGGCTTTAAAACTCGATAGTAAAACCAAAACTTTTTCATTTGACCAGAATTTTCACTGGCGATCCCTGCACTGATAACAATAACATGAACCTATGTGTACAGTGTCCATATTCAGCCCATCGACCTGCACGCTTCTATCAATACGTGTAATGATCAGTTCCATTCAGCTCTCTTTCTCTCTATCTCTTCCTTTCTCTCTCTCTCTTTCTTTCGTTATCTGGTGTTTAACGTCGTTTTCATCCGTTCAAGGTTATATCGCGACGGGGAAAGGGGGTTCTCTCTCTCTCTGAGTCTGACCTAACGTTATAATCCTTGTGTAATAACATTTTCGAGTTTGCTCTCTTTCTCTCTCTCAAGGAGTTGTGTGAAAAGAGATTGTGCCTTCAACATTAGTTTATCTTTAAACAAGAAGAGCAAACGCTCGATCGAGTCACTTTCGCAGTTCTGAATATTATATGAGGCATCAGATGGACAGGAAGAAATTGCTATTCACAACACAATGAGTCACGTTCACATAAAATTTGAGCCCGGTCACTTTTATAGTTTCCGAGAAAAGCCCAACGTTAAGTTGTGTGTTGCCGAACAGAAAAGGCTAGTTATCTCCCTTGTTTTTCTGATAACGTTCGTAAAAGGCTACAGATGTAAATACTTTGATGTAAAGAATAATCCTACAAAGTTTCAATCACATCCGATGAACTTTGTCAAAGATATAAAATGTCTAATTTTTCCTTTGACGCTGACCTGTGACCTTGAAAAAGGTCAAAGGTCAACGAAACCATCGTTAAAGTGTAGAGGTCATTGGAGGTCACGACTAAACAAAATATGAGCCCGATCGCTTTGATAGTTTCCGAGAAAAGTCCAACGTTAAGGTGGTGTCTACGGACGGCCGGCCGGACAGACTAACACTGACCGATTACATAGAGTCACTTTTTCTCAAGTGACTCAAAAATAAAGTAATAAATAAAGTGTGTTCGTTTATTCTCTCTTTCTCACACTCTCTCTGTTAGTGTTACTGTTTGTATTATTTCAACTTCTTCTTCTTCTTCTGCGTTCGTGGGCTGAAACTCCCACGTACACTCGTGTTTTTGCACGAGTGGAATTGTACGTGTATGCCCGTTTTTACCCCACCATTTAGGCAGCCATACGCCGCTTTCGGAGGAAGCATGCTGGATATTTTTGTGTTTCTATAACCCACCGAACTCTGACATGGATTACAGGATCTTTTCCGTGCGCACTTGGTCTTGTGCTTGCGTGTACACACGAAGGGGGTTAAGTCACTAGCAGGTCTGCACATAAGTTGACCTGGGAGATCGGAAAAATCTCCACACTTAACCCACCAGGCGGCCGCGGCCGGGATTCGAACCCTCGACCTTCCGAATAAGAGGCTGACGTCTTCCCACCCCGCCACAGCGCCCGTCTGTATTATCAACGATATCTCTTGTTCGTTTGTTTAATTATTTTCAAATATTTTGCCCCCCGTATTACCTGTATGTACTTGATTTGACAACTAAGAATGAATACATCACACACACACACATTGTTTGTTAGTTGTTCTTTTTTGGTTATTGAAAGTTTTTTTGCCGGTTAAAAGCAAGCTGACAACCAACAGGCAGCGGAAGGGTAAAAAACGGTTCTCTCACTACGTCACTCAGGGTCAATGCTGTCAACTCAAGCTGTCTCTCTTATTACTGTCAATAGGCAGTGAACTCAAGCTGTCTCTCTCTTATTACTGTCAATAGGCAGTGAACTCAAGCTGTCTCTCTTATTACTGTCAATAGGCAGTGAACTCAAGCTGTCTCTCTCTTATTACTGTCAATAGGCAGTGAACTCAAGCTCTCTCTCTTATTACTGTCAATAGGCAGTGAACTCAAGCTGTCTCTCTTATTACTGTCAATAGGCAGTGAACTCAAGCTGTCTCTCTTATTACTGTCAATAGGCAGTGAACTCAAGCTGTCTCTCTCTTATTACTGTCAATAGGCAGTGAACTCAAGCTCTCTCTCTTATTACTGTCAATAGGCAGTGAACTCAAGCTGTCTCTCTTATTACTGTCAATAGGCAGTGAACTCAAGCTGTCTCTCTTATTACTGTCAATAGGCAGTGAACTCAAGCTCTCTTATTAGTGTCAATAGG
The DNA here is from genome assembly GCF_037325665.1 of Littorina saxatilis. Classification (NCBI taxonomy): domain Eukaryota; kingdom Metazoa; phylum Mollusca; class Gastropoda; order Littorinimorpha; family Littorinidae; genus Littorina; species Littorina saxatilis. The sequence goes on from NC_090260.1 coordinate 1,105,364, forward strand.
CAGTGAACTCAAGCTCTCTCTCTTATTACTGTCAATAGGCAGTGAACTCAAGCTGTCTCTCTCTTATTACTGTCAATAGGCAGTGAACTCAAGCTGTCTCTCTTATTACTGTCAATAGGCAGTGAACTCAAGCTCTCTCTCTCTTATTACTGTCAATAGGCAGTGAACTCAAGCTGTCTCTCTTATTACTGTCAATAGGCAGTGAACTCAAGCTGTCTCTCTTATTACTGTCAATAGGCAGTGAACTCAAGCTGTCTCTCTCTTATTACTGTCAATAGGCAGTGAACTCAAGCTGTCTCTCTTATTACTGTCAATAGGCAGTGAACTCAAGCTGTCTCTCTTATTACTGTCAATAGGCAGTGAACTCAAGCTGTCTCTCTTATTACTGTCAATAGGCAGTGAACTCAAGCTGTCTCTCTTATTACTGTCAATAGGCAGTGAACTCAAGCTCTCTCTCTCTTATTACTGTCAATAGGCAGTGAACTCAAGCTGTCTCTCTCTTATTACTGTCAATAGGCAGTGAACTCAAGCTGTCTCTCTCTTATTACTGTCAATAGGCAGTGAACTCAAGCTGTCTCTCTTATTACTGTCAATAGGCAGTGAACTCAAGCTGTCTCTCTCTTATTACTGTCAATAGGCAGTGAACTCAAGCTGTCTCTCTTATTACTGTCAATAGGCAGTGAACTCAAGCTGTCTCTCTTATTACTGTCAATAGGCAGTGAACTCAAGCTGTCTCTCTCTTATTACTGTCAATAGGCAGTGAACTCAAGCTGTCTCTCTTATTACTGTCAATAGGCAGTGAACTCAAGCTGTCTCTCTCTTATTACTGTCAATAGGCAGTGAACTCAAGCTCTCTCTCTTATTACTGTCAATAGGCAGTGAACTCAAGCTGTCTCTCTTATTACTGTCAATAGGCAGTGAACTCAAGCTGTCTCTCTTATTACTGTCAATAGGCAGTGAACTCAAGCTCTCTCTCTCTTATTACTGTCAATAGGCAGTGAACTCAAGCTGTCTCTCTCTTATTACTGTCAATAGGCAGTGAACTCAAGCTGTCTCTCTTATTACTGTCAATAGGCAGTGAACTCAAGCTGTCTCTCTTATTACTGTCAATAGGCAGTGAACTCAAGCTGTCTCTCTCTTATTACTGTCAATAGGCAGTGAACTCAAGCTCTCTCTCTCTTATTACTGTCAATAGGCAGTGAACTCAAGCTCTCTCTCTTATTACTGTCAATAGGCAGTGAACTCAAGCTCTCTCTCTTATTACTGTCAATAGGCAGTGAACTCAAGCTGTCTCTCTTATTACTGTCAATAGGCAGTGAACTCAAGCTCTCTCTCTTATTACTGTCAATAGGCAGTGAACTCAAGCTCTCTCTCTTATTACTGTCAATAGGCAGTGAACTCAAGCTCTCTCTCTCTTATTACTGTCAATAGGCAGTGAACTCAAGCTCTCTCTCTTATTACTGTCAATAGGCAGTGAACTCAAGCTCTCTCTTATTACTGTCAATAGGCAGTGAACTCAAGCTCTCTCTCTCTTATTACTGTCAATAGGCAGTGAACTCAAGCTCTCTCTCTCTTATTACTGTCAATAGGCAGTGAACTCAAGCTCTCTCTCTCTTATTACTGTCAATAGGCAGTGAACTCAAGCTCTCTCTCTTATTACTGTCAATAGGCAGTGAACTCAAGCTGTCTCTCTTATTACTGTCAATAGGCAGTGAACTCAAGCTCTCTCTCTCTTATTACTGTCAATAGGCAGTGAACTCAAGCTCTCTCTCTTATTACTGTCAATAGGCAGTGAACTCAAGCTCTCTCTCTTATTACTGTCAATAGGCAGTGAACTCAAGCTCTCTCTTATTACTGTCAATAGGCAGTGAACTCAAGCTCTCTCTCTTATTACTGTCAATAGGCAGTGAACTCAAGCTCTCTCTCTTATTACTGTCAATAGGCAGTGAACTCAAGCTCTCTCTCTTATTACTGTCAATAGGCAGTGAACTCAAGCTGTCTCTCTTATTACTGTCAATAGGCAGTGAACTCAAGCTGTCTCTCTCTTATTACTGTCAATAGGCAGTGAACTCAAGCTCTCTCTCTTATTACTGTCAATAGGCAGTGAACTCAAGCTCTCTCTCTTATTACTGTCAATAGGCAGTGAACTCAAGCTCTCTCTCTTATTACTGTCAATAGGCAGTGAACTCAAGCTGTCTCTTATTACTGTCAATAGGCAGTGAACTCAAGCTGTCTCTCTCTTATTACTGTCAATAGGCAGTGAACTCAAGCTGTCTCTTATTACTGTCAATAGGCAGTGAACTCAAGCTGTCTCTCTTATTACTGTCAATAGGCAGTGAACTCAAGCTGTCTCTCTTATTACTGTCAATAGGCAGTGAACTCAAGCTCTCTCTCTTATTACTGTCAATAGGCAGTGAACTCAAGCTGTCTCTCTTATTACTGTCAATAGGCAGTGAACTCAAGCTGTCTCTCTTATTACTGTCAATAGGCAGTGAACTCAAGCTCTCTCTCTTATTACTGTCAATAGGCAGTGAACTCAAGCTGTCTCTCTTATTACTGTCAATAGGCAGTGAACTCAAGCTGTCTCTCTCTTATTACTGTCAATAGGCAGTGAACTCAAGCTGTCTCTCTCTTATTACTGTCAATAGGCAGTGAACTCAAGCTCTCTCTCTTATTACTGTCAATAGGCAGTGAACTCAAGCTCTCTCTCTTATTACTGTCAATAGGCAGTGAACTCAAGCTGTCTCTCTTATTACTGTCAATAGGCAGTGAACTCAAGCTGTCTCTCTTATTACTGTCAATAGGCAGTGAACTCAAGCTCTCTCTCTTATTACTGTCAATAGGCAGTGAACTCAAGCTGTCTCTTTATTACTGTCAATAGGCAGTGAACTCAAGCTGTCTCTCTTATTACTGTCAATAGGCAGTGAACTCAAGCTGTCTCTCTTATTAGTGTAAATAGGCAGCTCTTTGTCTTCCGTTTGTATGTTTGTCGTTCCAAGGACTGACTGTAAAATGTAAGATAAGGCCCAGCCTTAAATCTTTATCCTTGTAAAATAAAGTCTTGGTGAATCAAGTCTCAGTCTCTCTTTCTCACACACCCAACCCACCACACACACACTGTCAGCTTACACTCGTTGATTGATGATGTTGGAGAGGAACTGGAAGTCGGCGTAGTCACCGCTGCAGCCCAGGATGGTCTTGTCGTTGATCTTCTGAAGACGGGGACAGTTGCGGTAGCGAGCCAGTGAACCATACGATCCCAACATGTCCGCTGCCATGACAACGCCATCCTTATACTTGACAGCGAGCACTGACGTCGTGGTCACAGATGGGTTACTGAACAAATAGAACATGAAAAGAAAACATTGTATTACTCCATATAAAACTTGCTGCCATGTAAATTTTTGTCATTCAGTTTTATCTCTTGTGATAAACAAATACAAAACAATTACCTGACAACCCAACATGACTGAAATAGCGGAAATGTTACTTAGCACTGAAAGTGCTGCAATACAAAAAATAAGTTAAATACTACTGTAGACGATAATTTAGCTTTCACAATCACAGTTAACTGCTTAAGCCACATGTGGCATCGCACAATACAACGCTCATGGTAACATTAGTCCCGCAAGATTTGTTTGTTTGCTTAACGCCCAGCCGACCACGAAGGGCCATATCAGGGCGGTGCTGCTTTGACATATAACGTGCGCCACACACAAGACAGAAGTCGCAGCACAGGCTTCATGTCTCACCCAGTCACCTTATTCTGACACCGGACCAACCAGTCTTAGCACTAACCCCATAATGCCAGACGCCAGGCGGAGCAGCCACTAGATTGCCAATTTTAAAGTCTTAGGTATGACCCGGCCGGGGTTCGAACCCATGACCTCCCGATCACGTGACGGACACCTTACCACTAGGCCAACCGTGCCGGTCGAAACTTCTGAGGAGTAACAATGATGTGGTAAGTGGGAGGAGGAACCTGTCAATTATTTGTGAAAACAGAAAAGTACTTGAATGGGAGCTGACTCTGCAGGATGATAGTAGCCGTGCTGGTGGTCTAGGGTTGAATAAGTTGCGCAAGCGGGTCAGAGGTTACTTCTAGTCCGAGAGCGTTACCACAGGCAGTAAAACTAGGCTAGTTAACCGTTAACGGTGTGCATGTAGTAAGCCTGTCCGAGACAGCTGTCCTTTCCAGTTCCACAAGTACGTGACAATACTGACATGCTGTGGGTCCGCACACTTATCACATCACTGTTACTCCTTTCAAGTCCCTTATGGCAGTTATGCCTTGTTATGGGACTGACATTGCCGACTATGTCCTTGTGTTGCACAATGCTACATGTGGCTTAAGGCCGAGTTAACGTCAACGGTTTATTTTCTCTAATATCATGCTCACTAATAGTAACAGAAGACCAAGCAACCAAAATGATTCAAAATGAAAATGAATGATGTACACAGTACACTGTACAGTGAAAATGATCTACAGTAAAACACACACGCCAGTAAATCCAGCACCCTATACTCACGTGACGCTGGTAACGTGACGTTACTTTTCAAAGATGGCGGCTGTATGTTGCTGCTTTAGCGACTGTTTGGGCAATGATATTTTGGTGTGACTAAGAGTAAGACGTATTTTCAACGGACAAAATGTTAATGTTTCAAACCATGAGTAAACTTTGTGTGGTTTTGTGTGCTTGCATGCTTGCGTGCGAAATTCTGCAATCGTAAACAGTGCATGTTTGAGACTGCGAGGACGTGTACTGCGAGGCCGGTGTGTGCGTGTCACTGTGTGTTTGAGACTGCGATGTGCGTGTGCGTGTGACTGTATATATGTTTGAGACTGCCAGGTGTGTGCGCGTCAGTGGGGGGCTTACACCACAGGCCAGTGTGTTCATCGTTGAGTTTGAGCGGCACAGTGTTAGTGTATACAACTGAAGTTGGTTGTTCTTACTCTAAAGATGCAAACCGAACAAGACAGACACCACTGGAGTCATTTGAGATCAATATTATTATTCAATATTGTAGTAACTGTTTTAATATAATAGTAGTAGTAATCAGGTATACCTGTACGAAAGAGGATCTGATAATCATCTTTAGTTGAATACATGTATTTTATTTTTGCATACATAAAAAAAGATCAAAAATGCTGGATAGTATGAACACTGAAAACATAATCTGATACTTTTAATGTGGTAACTGGTTGTTCATAGTTTGAGCCTAAGCATATGTACGCATACATCTCATCTGAATGATAAAGCCCACAGACTGCAGGGGTAATTTTATTCAATTCCTGACTTAATAAATTAATTTCTTTTGAGCTGGGATTTATTAAACTGAGTCTATTTCTTTTTTTAAATTTTCGTTGCGTGAAGTGATATTTGCTTCGCTGTGTTTCGTTGTTCTTGTTAGGTGGAAATTTAAGTGTTACCTCCGGTTCTACGATGCCTGAACAGTCTTCAATACCCTTTCCGACTCTTAATGCAGAATTTATATTTAGAAGGATGGCTTTTAAGGCATCTGTGGTTTGTGTTTTGTGCACAAGATCTTTGAGTTCAGTAATTTTAAATAATATCCTGTTTTTTAGTTGTTGGTTGTCCAGACAGACATTGCTGGTTTCACAGTTTGTGTTAAAAAGGAAAGGAGCATAGTACTCTGCATTATGTGTTACTGCTTCTTCTTTAATACTGTTGGATTCAGGTTTGGTTTGGTTGAGTTTGATTTTTAGTGCATGCATATGTTTGCATGTGTAGTGGCCGTGTGTTAGGAAGTCTGCACACTGACATGAAAAAGTACAAGTACAGACACCACACAGACTGCACTGCAGTTTGCACTGGCACGGCTCTTGGTTGTTTAACTGTGTAACTAGGTATGGCTGGCCTTCATCTGTTGAACGTACAAGCCACTCAGTGTCTAAGTTAGTGTTAACAATATAATCATCTTTAATTGTACCCATGGCTGCTGAATGTCGCTTCCTTATTTCTTTAGTGCGGAAGGTTACTTTACCTTTCTCTGCTTTGATGAACTGCTCAGACATAATTCTTGGCATATATTGGAACAGGACATGTATCAGAAAATCAACGCGTGTGTTTTGTTTTGAATTAAAGTACACAGCTTTCAACACTCTGTGAAATGCCTCAGCATACATGTTTGTATTGGCTAAGGAACCAATACGATGACAGGTTGCCCAAAGCAACACTTTTTCTTTACATACATAATAAGGATAAAAGTAATCGTGGAACGCTTTATGTCTCAGTTGAAGAAAACCAAGAAATTCCTGCAGTTGTCTGTTAAAGATCCCTGGGTCTGTCTCCATTTGAACCATTTTTAGGTATGCATACACCTCTGCCTGGTCTTCCTGTTAAGGTTTTTTCATCTTCTTTGTTAGCGATAGCCCATGCCACAGGTACATTTTCTTGATAGTCATCTTTAACAAGTAAAGTTACAAGTAAAAAGTCATATTGGGTGGTTTTGTGTGTTGAGTCAATACAAACCATTTTGTTAGCTTGTCTGTTCATCATTTCTCTTTGAAATTGTGTTTGAATACATAGTAAAAAATCGTTCTCCTGCAGAGTGTCAGTGTCCTTAGTTTGTCCCTGTGGTTTGTAATAAATGATGGGATTGTCTGTTTCTGTGGCTAGCTGATCTACCCATAGGTGTGTGCTCATACCGTCTGCAGCATCTTTTTGAATGTGGGGGATATTGTACTGCTTTCTTATGTTTAAGATGTCTTGTCGTGTTGCCAGAGTGTCTCTGTCAATGTTAGTAATGTTATTTTGAATTTCAGTTAAAAGTTTGTGGGGCTCAATCCCAGGTTGTAGCTTTGCAGCAATCAGGCTTCTCAGATCATCAGACAGTCTTAGGTGACACATCTCAAGGGCATGACCAACATGATCTGTACAGTATATCAATCAATATGAGGCTTATATCGCGCGTATTCCGTGGGTACAGTTCTAAGCGCAGGGATTTATTTTTTTATTTTATTTTTATGCAATTTATATCGCGCACATATTCAAGGCGCAGGGATGTATTTATGCCGTGTGAGATGGAATTATTTTTACACAACACATCACGCATTCACATCGGCCAGCAGATCTCAGCCATTTCGGCGCATATCCTACTTTTCACGGCCTATTATTCCAAGTCACACGGGTATTTTGGTGGACATTTTTATCTATGCCTATACAATTTTGCCAGGAAAGACCCTTTTGTCAATCGTGGGATCTTTAACGTGCACACCCCAATGTAGTGTACACGAAGGGACCTCGGTTTTTCGTCTCATCCGAAAGACTAGCACTTGAACCCACCACCTAGGTTAGGAAAGGGGGGAGAAAATTGCTAACGCCCTGACCCAGGGTCGAACTCGCAACCTCTCGCTTCCGAGCGCAAGTGCGTTACCACTCGGCCACCCAGTATATAACCCTCACCGTCCCATCTTCCAAAGAATTGAAAGCTGTCATGAATGCAGTACAAATAGTATTGGTTTTACAAGTACCTTGCGTTTTAAGCGCTCTGCTACGTTCATCAGATGGTTTTATGATAGCCTTCCCAGACCTGTTACAGTTAAAATAATATACATAAGATGTAGAAGTCTGTTTGGTGCCTCTACTTTTACAAAAGTTAGAATAGCTGTCTTTTTCAATCGTACATTTCCATCTCTGAAAGTCATCCATATTGGAAAAACAATTTTCTTGCATGCTAACATTATATTCATGTCCCTCTCTATAGTGAACACATAGCTCCTGCACTGTAGCACCAGAACATTGTTGACAGATATTACATTGGTTAGGCAATGGGGTGCGAGCTGGTTGAACTTGCGTTTTGGTCTGGATGGAGCAGGGTTCTGTGTCATGTCAGAGCGCTTCTTTGGGATAAACATTTAGAGCAAAATGGACAATGCAAACTTGTTTTAGTTTTATTGTTGTTCTGTGATTTGTGGTTAGTGTTGTGTCGTGTCTCCGAGTCTTCGTCAGCACTGCAAGAATGTTTTCTTTTATTGTTGTGTAGTGGAGGAGTGGAAGGTAGTAGAATCGAAGCCCAAGTCCAAGCGTCTTGTTTCAACTTTTTTTAAACAGTCGCTAAAGCAGCAACATGCAGCCGCCATCTTTGAAAAGCAACGTCATAACTAGTCACGTTACCAGTGTCACGTGAGTATAGGGTGCTGGATTTACCGGCTTGTGTAAAACACAGCATACAAATTACAACAAAATATTTTCGAGAAGTGACTAAACAGTACAAATACATCGTTCTAACTTCAGTTTAAGTTCAAACTCATATTATTGCAACAAACAACTCAGACATGCAGGTCTCATGGCATTTACTGCATTTACTGCCAGTCTGAGACCAGTGGCACTGGCAGTCGAGAGAGAAACCGAAAATGCAGTGTCACAAATTATGGAAAGTATCAGTTTTAACAAGTGCGCATACAAGACTACACAGACAAAGCCCTTTACAGTGTTCTCTGTGTGCCCCATTGGTCAGGGGCTGTCGCTGCACCCGGAAAATTGTAGACTTGGCCGGGTGTGGGTCCGTTGCCCCACAAGGGACCGGGCACAAACGAAGTTGGAAACGCAGGAGTCGCCATTTTTACTTTCTGACAAGGGCAGACAATCGTGACATGCAATTTTTATTTACTTTCAAAATTTATAAACGTTACACTGAATATATTTTATTGAATAAAAAACTTAAAAATACTCGTTCATAGATTTTATGAAGCAGTATTATTAATTTAGCAGTTGTATGAATGTTTTTATTGAAAAATTACTGACGGACTATTGAGATTGAGGTAAGGAGGGGACGTTACTCTTAAATAGTCATGTGCCTGTGTTGTGATAGCAGACGAAAGAACTTTTAACACAGTTTTTGGATCGAAAATAACGGGTGCTAAAATTTGTAAGGGGGTACTTGAGCTTCGAGTTCAGTCTGGCGTTTTTTAACCTCCATGTTGCATTCTATTCCAGGTACATGAACGTGTTTTGTGTCTTTCCTTTTAATATCAGAGTACATCCTTGCTTGATCCATATATATAGGTCCCTGCTTGATCGGAGCACAAGATCGGAGTTGGAGAGAACAGTATCTGTTCTTGGGCATTTTCCTGTTTTTGTTGTTGTTGGATTTTCTTGTAATAATGTTTATGGCAAAATAAGTGACACTCTTGTATTCTGCGGTCCCTCAGTTCTTCTTCTAAACGTATCACAATGTATGATCACTCTTGCACTGTCTGTATCTATCCCCCCCAAGGCAAAAAATAAAAATATTTTTGTGGGTTTTTTTTGGGTTGAGTTTCAATTTTTGGGGTATTAATCAGTGACAAAATCTGCTGCCTGAAACTGGTAATGATCATCCTCAGAATGCACCAGATTGCACCATTTTGCATCCTTTTTTTTCTAGCAAGCTAGGCGCTTCGCGCCGTCGGCTCGGCGCTTCGCGCCTTCACACCCCATATATATATCTTCACAATAAAATTATACTTTTGGAAACCCCCTCCCCCCCCCCCCCCCCATAAAATGAACTGATCCGCCCCTGGGTATGGACATTTTTTTTTACATTTAGTCAAGTTTTGACTAAATGTTTTAACGTAGAGGGGGGAATCGAGACGAGGGTCGTGGTGTATGTGCGTGCGTGTGTGTGTGCGTGTGTGTGTGTGTCTGTCTGTGTGTGTGTGTAGAGCGATTCAGACTAAACTACTGGACCGATCTTTATGAAATTTGACATGAGAGTTCCTGGGTATGAAATCCCCAGACGTTTTTTTCATTTTTTTGATAAATGTCTTTGATGACGTCATATCCGGCTTTTCGTGAAAGTTGAGGCGGCACTGTCACGCTCTCATTTTTCAACCAAATTGGTTGAAATTTTGGTCAAGTAATCTTCGACAAAGCCCGGACTTCGGTATTGCATTTCAGCTTGGTGGCTTAAAAATTAATTTATGGCTTTGGTCATTAAAAATCTGAAAATTGTAAAAAAAAATAAAAATTTATAAAACGATCCAAATTTACGTTCATCTTATTCTCCATGATTTGCTGATTCCAAAAACATATAAATATGTTATATTTGGATTAAAAACAAGCTCTGAAAATTAAATATTTAAAAATTATTATCAAAATTAAATTGTCGAAATCAATTTAAAAACACTTTCATCTTATTCCTTGTCGGTTCCTGATTCCAAAAACATATAAATATGATATGTTTGGATTAAAAACACGCTCAGAAAGTTAAAACAAAGAGAGGTACAGAAATGCGTGCTATCCTTCTTAGCGCAACTACTACCCCGCTCTTCTTGTCAATTTCACTGCCTTTGCCATGAGCGGTGGACTGACGATGCAACGAGTATACGGTCTTGCTGAAAAATGGCATTGCGTTCAGTTTCATTCTGTGAGTTCGACAGCTACTTGACTAAATGTTGTATTTTCGCCTTACGCGACTTGTTTAACCTTTGGAAGGAATGTTGGAAACTAGACAAACATTCATGCATGTATACTGAGTTGTGACATTGTAGAGCTCTTACCTACAGGTGCATAAAACATCACCAGAGGTGAAAATGAGTGCTACAGAAGAGCGGTCTCAGGGGACAGACAACCCAGCCGACGAATCCAATGGTGACCAGGACAATCTTCAGCAACAATCATCAGAGGTCAAGGTCAGTAACAGACTACGGTGGAACCTCCCTTTACGACCTTCTAAACTCTGAAAAGACAGGGTCTTAACAAGGAGGGAGTCTTAAAATGGGGGTCAATTTACAGAGGTCATTGCAGTGTTTGCCGAGCTGTAAACATACAACGTACAAGACGAGACATTTCACGCATGCACTCTATCGCTCTGACGAACATGACAACACACGTGTAAAAGGCAGCACCCAGCTCGGAAAGTGCTGCTGGATAAAAGACGTAAACGCAGCCCGGGGCTTGTAAGGCCCAGCCTTATTGTAAGCCCAGACAGCACAACGCCACGACGGCATAATTGAGTCACATCAGGGTAGCTCGCCCCAACAGGTAGACTTACCAAGTCACTTGTTATCGCACGCTCAGTGCAGTAATGTCCGTCTTGTTTGGTCTTCAGTATCACACTAACCAATAAGCCCGCCGAAGCGTGGCTTATTGGTTCCGGTCATGGGAAAAGGGAGTTGTTTCCCTTACTCTGTAAGGGAAATCCACAAACACTACATAATGAACAGAAAATCTGACAAAACAGGGTCTTGAAGAATGTGAGAATGCTTACTGACCTACAGGCTAAATATTTTACCTCATGATATGGGTATAAATATGATAATTCGAGTTTTTACGCCCTCACGGTGTGCATGCGTGTTTAGATGGTACGCCATCTGCACTTATGGCAGAATGACCGAGGTACTGTAGTAACACGGGGATGGGAGATGGATACCGTCTCTGGGTCTGCACATAAAGTTGACCCGTGTCTGTCCCGACCCAGATTGGAACCAGCGACCTTTGACCTTTCCATCACAAGTCCAGTGCTCTACCAACTGAGCTACCCGGGCCCCCAGCAGGGTCGTAAAAGGGAGGTTGTTTTAAGAATAAATTGGGGGGGGGGGGGGGGTCTTAAAAGTCAGGTCCCACTGTAGACGTAGAGTTATAGCCCTTGGGAGCGATGCCACACACTGAAAACAGAGTGAACATTTTGAGATTCATTTGATCTGGGTGACAAGGAACCTTACATGGGGCTAATTCGGGATAGTTTCAACATTACATATTCAGGGTTCTCCATATTGTCTTTCAGAATGAAGGGGACTGCAGCCAAAAGGAAGATGCAGGGAGTGTGTATGACCTGGAGCCATCAGATGACACCGGCTTTCAGAATGAAGGGGACTGCAGCCAAAAGGAAGATGCAGGGAGTGTGTATGACCTGGAGCCATCAGATGACACCGGCTTTCGCATGGGTAAGTGAACAAAAATAGTTTTACATAAATTCACGAAGCGGAACATCCCTTTAATACATGTGCCATCAATAAGTCAGCAAGTCATCTCTTAAAAGGAGTCTTAAAGTAAATAGAGACATATCTCATTTGTAAGAGAAAATCTGCATCAGAAAAAGATTGGCTAATGAAGGTGGGGGGTGGGGGTCATTCTGACATTCAATTGGGGCCGGTGTCACGAAGTGAAACCTCTGCTCATCAATCCTTCTCATTGTGGTCAATGCGCATGCGCCAATCTTGGACTTAAAAAATGCGACTCTTTGACCCAACGAACCATGGGTTAGGGTTAGGTTGTTCACGACCTGATTAATCTCCCCATGTTAGCGCATGCGTATTGACCACAATGAGAAGGATTGTTCAGGCAAAGTTTTTAGTTTGTGACACCGTCACTGTATATCCTATGTAGATCTCACTCATCTTACCCTTCAGGCAGAGTTTTTAGTTTGTGACACCGTCACTGTATATCCTATGTAGATCTCACTCATCTTACCCTTCAGGCAGAGTTTTTAGTTTGTGACACCGTCACTGTATATCCTATGTAGATCTCACTCATCTTACCCTTCAGGAAGTCCTCAATTGAGCACGAAGTCGACTTCGCAAATTCTTTCTACTGAAAACTCAATGCTAGAGCTCCGTACGGCCAGCTTCCTGAAGTTGACTTTGCCCAATTAAGGACAGGCTTCAGGCTGCATTGATGAACTATAACTGTCTACAGTTAAGGACAGGCTTCAGGCTGCATTGATGAACTATAACTGTCTAGTTAAAGACAGGCTTTAGGCTGCATTGATGAACTATAACTGTGTACAGTTAAGGTCAGGCTTCAGGCTGCATTGATGAACTATAACTGTCTACAGTTAAGGTCAGGCTTTAGGCTGCATTGATGAACTATAACTGTGTACAGTTAAGGTCAGGCTTCAGGCTGCATTGATGAACTATAACTGTGTACAGTTGAGGACAGGCTTCAGGCTGCATTGATGAACTATAACTGTGTACAGTTAAAGACAGGCTTCAGGCTGCATTGATGAACTATAACTGTGTACAGTTAAGGACAGGCTTCAGGCTGCATTGATGAACTATAACTGTGTACAGTTAAGGACAGGCTTCAGGCTGCATTGATGAACTATAACTGTCTACAGTTAAAGACAGGCTTTAGGCTGCATTGATGAACTATAACTGTGTACAGTTAAGGTCAGGCTTTAGGCTGCATTGATGAACTATAACTGTCTACAGTTAAAGACAGGCTTCAGGCTGCATTGATGAACTATAACTGTGTACAGTTAAGGACAGGCTTTAGGCTGCATTGATGAACTATAACTGTGTACAGTTAAGGAAGTCTACTGGTAACTTCAGTCCAAGTCTGTACGTGTTGCCAAGTTTACACTGCTTCTTCTCACATTCCTGATTCTTTTTACAACTTGAACATTCTAAATCTTCTAAGTCTAAAATATTGAAAATGCTGGAGTTGACGGTTGACTTCAAAAATTATTTGAAATTTCAGACCTGCTGATTTTTTGGGGGAAAGTTGAAGAACAAGAATAAGGAGAAGAAGGCATCATTTATAAAAAAAAATTAAAAAATCCAATTTAAACTTTAATTGAACCATTCCAAGTTTAAAAGATAGTTTTATCACAGATGAGATAAGGAAACAAATCAGATTATGCTTTATAAATCCAGTAGATGATAGAAATGTGTCTTTAACTTGTGTACATGTATGACCTTTTTGGCAGCTGTTGGCCCTTGGAGTGGGAGTGTTGTTATGACAACCAGATGTTGTTATGTTCAGGGGAAGAAGAGACGGTAGACCCGGCCATAGTACAAAAGCTGAGCAACGGATTCATGGAGAACTTTATGCCCAGCTTAGAAAAGTCCAAATCATCCATAACAGAAATTCTGTGAGTAAATTAAGTGGTGGGCTAAAGAAAGATTTGGTGTAAGAGGGAGGGTGTGTGCGTGCGTGCATGTGTGTGTGTTTGTGCATGCGTGTGTGTGGTGTGTGTGGTGTGTGTGCGTGTGTGTGTGTGCGTGCGTGCGTGCATGTGTTTGTGCATGTGAGTGTGTGTTTGTGCGTGGTTGTGTGTGTGTATGCATCCAAGCGTGTTTGTATGCGTTGATGTGGGTGCATGTTGATGTGGGTGTGTGTTTATGTGTGTTTATGTGTGGTTGTGTGTCAGCCCTAAAAGAGGCTAGTGCAACATTTTTTTACTCTCAGGGCTGTGTGTGTGTGTGTGTGTGTGTGTGTGTGTGTGTGTGTGTGTGTGTGTGTGTGTTACAGGTCAATATGTAAATGATGTATGGATGTGTGTATGTGTGTGTCACAGGTCAATATGTAAATGATGTGTGTCTGTGTGTAGTGTGTTACAGGTCAATATGTAAATGATGTATGAATGTGTGTGTGTGTGTGTTACAGGTCAATATGTAAATGATGTATGGGTGTGTGTGTGTGTGTGTGTGTTACAGGTCAATATGTAAATGATGTATGGATGTGTGTGTGTTACAGGTCAATATGTAAATGATGTGTGTTTTTGTGTGTGTGTTACAGGGCAATATGTAAATGATGTATGAATGTATTTGTGTGTGTGTGTTACAGGTCAATATGTAAATGATATATGAATGTGTTTGTGTGTGTTACAGGTCAATATGTAAATGATGCATGGGTGTGTGTGTGTGTGTGACAGGTCAATATGTAAATGATGTATGGGTGTGTGTGTTACAGGGCAATATGTAAATGATGTATGAATGTATTTGTGTGTGTGTGTTACAGGTCAATATGTAAATGATATATGAATGTGTTTGTGTGTGTTACAGGTCAATATGTAAATGATGTATGAATGTGTGTGTGTGTGTGTCACTGTGTGTTACAGGTCAATATGTAAATGATGTGTGTGTGTTACAGGTCAATATGTAAATGATGTATGGATGCGTGTGTGTGTGTTACAGGTCAATATGTAAATGATGTATGAATGTGTGTGTATGTGTGTTACAGGTCAATATGTAAATGATGTATGGGTGTGTGTGTTACAGGGCAATATGTAAATGATCGATGTATGGGTGTGTGTGTGTGTGTTACAGGTCAATATGTAAATGATGTATGGATGTGTGTGTGTGTGTTACAGGTCCAGTCAGACCGTGCTGATCGACACGCTGGAACAGGAGAACGCAAAGTTCAGCGAGTGCACGGCGCATGCTCAGCTCTCAGACATGGTGAGAACAGAAACAAAGACTGTTTGTATCCCTGATAGCTCACTGGGTATGTGTATAATCTCAGCACTGTTTGTATCCCTGATAGCTCACTGGGTATGTGTATAATCTCAGCACTGTTTGTATCCCTGATAGCTCACTGGGTATGTGTATAATCTCAGCACTGTTTGTATCCCTGATAGCTCACTGGGTATGTGTATAATCTCAGCACTGCTTTATCAAAGATGCGGAATTTCTCAGAGCACCGTTGAAGCGACAGTTTGTCTTTTTGTCACAGATGTGACAGGGAGACTACTGCGTCACCCTTCACAACAGTTGTCTGCCGTTGAAGAGCACGAGCTATTTATAGCTCAACGTTTCTTTTACGTAGCCGACACCTGTGAATTACATTGGTGTGTGTACGTTAAAGATCCCACGATTGACAAAAGGGTTTTTCCTGGCAAAATTGAAAAAGGCATAGATTAAAAATGTCCACCAAATACCCGTGTGACTTGGAATAATAGGCCGTGAAAAGTAAATATTTGCCGTAATGGCTTGAGATTTACTGGTCGATGTGAATGCGTGATATATTGTGTAAAAAATTCCATCTCACATGGCAGAAATTAATATGTAAAGCGCTTAGAGAACGTCAAGCGCTATACAAATCTAAAAGCTAAATAAATAGATTGTAGAGTTGTGTTTGTGATGGGGTCTGGCGGCTGCTGTCTCCGTGTATGTTCATGGGAACCTTTGCGTACACGTGACACGTTGACATAACAGTTTTTATAGAGCTGAGCAATTAGCTTGACAATCTCAACCCAGTGTTTGACTGGGCTTTGCCTCCAAACTGGTTGTTGTGCTTCTTGCTCTCGGTGACACAAATAAGGATATTAACAGTCCAAAGCTTTACACAACTATCCCGCAGGTGACACCAATAAGGATATTAACAGTCCAAAGCTTTACACAACTATCCCGCAGGTGACACCAATAAGGATATTAACAGTCCAAAGCTTTACACAACTATCCCGCAGGTGACACCAATAAGGATATCAACAGTCCAAAGCTTTACACAACTATCCCGCAGGTGACACCAATAAGGATATTAACAGTCCAAAGCTTTACACAACTATCCCGCAGGTGACACCAATAAGGATATTAACAGTCCAAAGCTTTACACAACTATCCCGCAGGTGACACCAATAAGGATATTAACAGTCCAAAGCTTTACACAACTATCCCGCAGGTGACACCAATAAGGATATCAACAGTCCAAAGCTTTACACAACTATCTCTCGAATTGTCAGTATGCAACCCCCGCCAAAAATGTAATGAACATTTCCTGTGATCACACTCTGCCTGGGGCTTAGCAATGGCTGTGGGTGGCATGCCAAAATGGAACCAAATACTATTTTTTACAATTTTCTTACGTAATTGAAGAAAGTACAAGCAGTTTTCGACTCCTTGCAAGAAAGTCAAGAAACTATGTATTTTTTGTCCAATGGATGTATTGATGAGGCGTGACTGAAAGCCCTAAGTTAAGGGGCTCCTGTCTACCTATATCTTGTTGTCTACCTGTATCTTGTTGTCTTCCTGTATCTTGTTGTCTACCTGTATCTTGTTGTCTACCTGTATCTTGTTGTCTACCTGTATCTTGTTGTCTTCCTGTATCTTGTTGTCTTCCTGTATCTTGTTGTCTACCTGTATCTTGTCTACCTGTATCTTGTTGTCTACCTGTATCTTGTTGTCTACCTGTATCTTGTTGTCTACCTGTATCTTGTCTACCTGTATCTTGTCTACCTGTATCTTGTTGTCTACCTGTATCTTGTTGTCTACCTGTATCTTGTTGTCTACCTGTATCTTGTTGTCTACCTGTACCTTGTTGTCTACCTGTATCTTGTTGTCTTCCTGTATCTTCTTGTCTACCTGTATCTTCTTGTCTTCCTGGAATGTTAGCGTAACTTGATTCTTGGCAATTTTTATGTTTTTGTGCGTTAGACTAATAAATCTTTTTCAATGAGAAATATTCTCTAAAACACAATGAAAAATACATGATTTAACATTCTTTTATCTTTCTATCCATGAGGTACAAATATAAATACTATTCAGTTTTGGCCTTCTGATGAAAAGCTGACCAAAACTAGTTGCAGTAAAACTTTCATGATGACGTCGATCTGTGACTCACTAGAATGTCTTTGTTACTTTCCTGCATGTACAATTGGTGATGTTTGTGCTGTATGAGTGACTGTGTGTTTGTGTTGCAGATGATGAAAGCCAAGAATTACCACAACAAGCTACTCAGCGTCAAGAGGGACATGACAAATCTTCACGACAAGGCTGCAAAACTCAAGGTTTGGCTTCATTATAAACATTACTTTTTTCAAAGTTCAGTAATAAGTTTACATCTATCCCAGTGTGTATGCGTGTGTGAATATGTCTATCTGTCTATCTTTCTGTGTGCACTGGTTCTTCGGTCTGTATGTAGTGTGTCTGCATGTCCAGGGCTAGACCTGGTGTATAAGAGGGGGGGGGGGGGGGGGGGGTGGTCCAACATGAGGCAGGTACATATGGGCTGGCCAGGCTGGGAGGCTTGCTGGTGACACATGTAGCATTCAAGTGAAAGGGCTGTTTCTATTCGTAGGTACACTATCCACTTTATCTGTCACTCAGGGACATCAGGCGCACCAACCAAATGAGGATAGTTGCCCTGTACACTGATTTAGAAAAAAAAGTAAATATTGCTAGGTAAGGAGGTGGGGGCCTTCCAGAACCCTTTAACACCCTCTCCACCCTCCCCCCCTCCACCCCTCTTGATCCAGCCCTCAGCTGTCTGTGTCAAACTCAAAGTGTTGATGTTTGTGTCACAGAGGCGAGCACTGAAGCTCCAGCAGCAGAAACAGAAGGAAGAGCTGCAGAGAGCGCACCAGCAAGAGAGAGAACTGGAGAAGGAACAAATGCTGACTGCCAGAGTTGCCCGCCCTGACTCATAGCTTGTCATTGTTTTGTTTAATCAGGCAATCCAAATTTCAGCAATTTCTCAGCAACAAGAAAATAAATTAAAAATAAAAACATTAAAAAAAAACGTTAACCCTGGGGAGAGGGACGAAGTAGTGTTTTTCTTTTCATGCACACTTAAAGTAACACTTAAAGGCCCAGTGCAGCTCACAGCCTTCGTTTTGCGGTTTTTGTTGCAGCTGAGTGCATTTACAGTTCAAAAATCCTCCTATGGTAGTAAAACAAACCCAAAACTACCCAACGACGACATCTGTAAAGCTCGACAGTTTCTTGTTCACACGAGTGCATAAATTAACCTAGTTATAACGTTGGTGTTTGGTCGGAGTTCGATTCAACTGAGTGATTCCGGCCTCCATTTTGTTTTACACAAACTCATGATGACGTCTGACATAGTTTGCTAGTGACGTGTCTTTTTGTGCATGATGTGGTGATCTACCTGATCTAAAATTAGATCCAAAAATAGGCCAAGACCAGCCGGGTCCGAGTACGAAATTAATTCGTAAAAAAATCGCAGTTCTTGACTTTTTGGGTGCAAGTCAATGAAATTTGGTAGTTCTTCTAACGGATAGCTGCCTGAGGTATGACTAAAAGCCCCAGGGGCTCCGTGCACCTGGATTTGACAAGTTCAGTACCTTTAATTTTTCCCCAGAGGCGGTTAACTTCATATTTACAAGGCCAAAATGCTTCAGCTTCTCCGGGCGTTGCCCCAAAAAACCCACCAGGAGACCTACGCAGCCTCATGGACCCCTGCAGGCGTTATAAACATTTCATTGAAACTTATTCTTCCTTAAATGGATTCCCTGGTTAATTCGCAATGGTACAACATTATTTTTGTTTCATTTGTACTGTCACCTCTGGATGAAGGCTGTGATTGTTTGGATCTAAGAGTGTTGTCATTTGTTAAATGCAATAAAGTGCCTTGCAAGTTAATTCATATGCAACTTGAATGATCAGTTTGCAAAAAAAGGGCTCAGAACTATAATCTACACACAAACCAGACCTGTGTTATAATCCATGGCTGACTTGCCATGTCAAGCAGTCTTTGTGGTGTATTTCTTCTGGCACAATTGTATGATGATGATAATGAATGAAAAAATAGATATGTTCACAT
>NC_090260.1:1129589-1184589 GCF_037325665.1 Littorina saxatilis
TTGTAAAATTGTGAGTTTTATTCAAAACAAATTTAATTGGTGTTTTAAACTCAATAATGGAGCATGCTGTGATGAGTAGAAGAATGTGTGCTTACGAGCAGAAAAAGCCCATCAAAGTCAAGAATCGTGTTTTTCTTTTTCTATTTTCACCTTGTAGCTTCATACAGACACTAAGCAACAGTGTAGTTCCACTTCCAGTGCAATATCTTGTACTTTAATTTTGACCATCTGTGTAACACTTTATTGACCCATGATCTGAGCTGTTCACATGAACAAACTGTTTATGCTTGAATGTGTTGACTGAAAATGATTCACACACACACACACACACACACACACACACACACACACATTATTTGCCCAACAAATTTAAGACACTCCATTCAAAAATTATCACACACACACACACATTTGCCCAAAAAATTCAGACACTCCATTCAAAAATTATCACACACACACAGTGCATGATGGCGGCCTATACCCCAGACGGGGTCACAGGCGTAGGTGAGGTGAGGAGGTGAAATCGTGCATGAATGAACCTGATGGATGCTTGAATGACTGTTGACTGAAAATAATTCACACACACACACAAACACACACACACACACACATTTTTGGCAAAACATATTCAAACACTCACTTGAACTTTCACACACATTCTCCCCTTAACCTGGTATGCCTGCACACAAGCTCCCCAACCCTAAAGACGAGTGCAGTTTGAGTTACATACACGGCGACTTTATTCCAAGTCACAGCTTTCTTTACACACCAAATTAAGACGGCCGATTCACACGACAATTAACTTCAACATTTCGCACACACGACTGTTAATGTTAACAACATCAACACCTTCTCTTACACCTTTGGCCAAATAAAAATATATATTGGTTTAGGGTAACCCGACTAACCCTACTAAAACTTTTTTTCATATTTAAAAAAAACAAAAACACGTTTGGCACATTCTGCGAACCATACCGAGACTAAGGGAAGTAACCTCCGTTAAAATCGACTAAATTTAAGAGAAACAAGTCGCGTAAGGTGAAAATACAATATTTAGTCAAGTAGCTGTCGAACTCACAGAATGAAACTGAACGCAATGCCATTTTTCAGCAAGACCGTATACTCGTAGCATCGTCAGTCCACCGCTCATGGCAAAGGCAGTGAAATTGACAAGAAGAGCGGGGTAGTAGTTGCGCTAAGAAGGATAGCACGCGTTTCTGTACCTCTCTTTGTTTTAACTTTCTGAGCGTGTTTTTAATCCAAACATATCATATCTATATGTTTTTGGAATCAGGAACCGACAAGGAATAAGATGAAAGTGTTTTTAAATTGATTTCGACAATTTAATTTTGATAATAATTTTTATATATTTAATTTTCAGAGCTTGTTTTTAATCCGAATATAACATATTTATATGTTTTTGGAATCAGCAAATGATGGAGAATAAGATAAAAACGTAAATTTGGATCGTTTTATAAATTTTTATTTTTTTTTACAATTTTCAGATTTTTAATGACCAAAGTCATTAATTAATTTTTAAGCCACCAAGCTCAAATGCAATACCGAAGTCCGGGCTTCGTCGAAGATTACTTGACCAAAATTTCAACCAATTTGGTTGAAAAATGAGGGCGTGACAGTGCCGCCTCAACTTTCACGAAAAGCCGGATATGACGTCATCAAAGACATTTATCAAAAAAATGAAAAAAACGTTCGGGGATTTCATACCCAGGAACTCTCATGTCAAATTTCATAAAGATCGGTCCAGTAGTTTAGTCTGAATCGCTCTACACACACACACACACACACACACACACACACACGCCCAGACACACATACACCACGACCCTCGTTTCGATTCCCCCTCGATGTTAAAATATTTAGTCAAAACTTGACTAAATATAAAAAGCCAACCTACTCAACCTCTACTTGCCGGTCACGTGACCCTAAACCAGCATATAGACGCTATTTTTATTTGGCCTTAAAGTAAATAAAAACAGAAATATGTGCACCCTCAGCACATTTTGTACACACATTTTATAAACTGAAATTAACAAAAGACTTAAAATTAATTTACCAACAGAATATGCATCCCCTCCGAACATTAGGTATGACTGCCAAATATAAATATAATAATGAAATTCTGCTTCGTAATCCCCTAGAGCATACCAAGAAAGATAAAAATATAACAATAATTAGAAGTGTGACAATCCTATCTGCTGAAATATCATATCCCCCCTGTACTCCACTTTTGTCTGTATTTGACTGTTTTTGTCGTGTAAAACAAAAACCAGCGACCCAAAATACAAAAAGTGACTACTATTTGTCATTTCTTTTTCTTCTTCTTCCTCTTCCTCCTCCTCCTCCTCCTCCTCCTTCTGCTTCTCCTTCTCCTTCTTCTTCTTGTCGATCACCAATTTTTTTTTCTTCATTTTTTTCTTCTCATAATATAACATTCAAACAAATTAAAACATTGAAATAACAAAAAAACCCATAGTTCAATGTTCATCACTTGTTAAAGCCGAGCGTGGTCAAGAGACGGGGGCGTCCAGAGGTTTTCTTGCCACGAAGAACACGCAGCGGTACTGGTAGTGCAGCATGGACAGGGGGTTCTGTGTGTAGCTACATCGCACGTTGTCTCTCTCCTCCTGCACAACACAACACACACACCACATTAACACAACACACACTCCACATTAACACAACACACACTGCACATTAACACAACACACTCCACATTAACATAACACACTCCACATTAACACAACACACACACACCACATTAACATAACACTCCACATTAACACAACACAACACCACATTAACATAACACACACTCCACATTAACACAACACACACACCACATTAACATAACACACACTCCACATTAACACAACACACACCACATTAACACAACACACACTGCACATTAACACCACACACACTCCACATTAACACAACACACACACCACATTAACACAACACACACTGCACATTAACACAACACACACTGCACATTAACACCACACACACTCCACATTAACACAACACACACACCACATTAACACCACACACACTCCACATTAACACAACACACACACCACATTAACATAACACACTGCACATTAACACCACACACACTCCACATTAACACAACACACACTAACACAACACACACTGCACATTAACACCACACACACTCCACATTAACACAACACACACACCACATTAACACAACACACACTAACACAACACACACTGCACATTAACACAACACACACACCACATTAACACAACACACACTAACACAACACACACTGCACATTAACACAACACACACTCCCCATTAACACAACACACACTCCCCATTAACACAACACACACTGCACATTAACACACTGCACATTAACACAACACACTCCACATTAACACAACACACTCCACATTAACACAACACACTCCACATTAAATACCCACTCCTCGCTTCACTGTCTTAGATCCGGTCAGGTTTTGCCATGGGGTTAGAACATCCCTCTACTTGGTTCACTGACCACAGCAAGCAGTCAAGGTGTTGAGTTGTACTTGGTTCACTGACCACAGCAAGCAGTCAAGGTGTTGATCTGTACTTGGTTTACTGACCACAGCAAGCAGTCAAGGTGTTGAGTTGTACTTGGTTCACTGACCACAGCAAGCAGTCAAGGTGTTGATCTGTACTTGGTTCACTGACCACAGCAAGCAGTCAAGGTGTTGAGTTGTACTTGGTTCACTGACCACAGCAAGCAGTCAAGGTGTTGATCTGTACTTGGTTTACTGACCACAGCAAGCAGTCAAGGTGTTGAGTTGTACTTGGTTCACTGACCACAGCCAGCAGTCAAGGTGTTGATCTGTACTTGGTTCACTGACCACAGCCAGCAGTCAAGGTGTTGATCTGTACTTGGTTTACTGACCACAGCAAGCAGTCAAGGTGTTGAGTTGTACTTGGTTCACTGACCACAGCAAGCAGTCAAGGTGTTGATCTGTACTTGGTTCACTGACCACAGCAAGCAGTCAAGGTGTTGAGTTGTACTTGGTTTACTGACCACAGCAAGCAGTCAAGGTGTTGATCTGTACTTGGTTCACTGACCACAGCCAGCAGTCAAGGTGTTGAGTTGTACTTGGTTCACTGACCACAGCAAGCAGTCAAGGTGTTGAGTTGTACTTGGTTCACTGACCACAGCAAGCAGTCAAGGTGTTGAGTTGTACTTGGTTCACTGACCACAGCCAGCAGTCAAGGTGTTGAGTTGTACTTGGTTTACTGACCACAGCAAGCAGTCAAGGTGTTGATCTGTACTTGGTTTACTGACCACAGCCAGCAGTCAAGGTATTGAGTTGTACTTGGTTCACTGACCACAGCCAGCAGTCAAGGTGTTGAGTTGTACTTGGTTCACTGACCACAGCCAGCAGTCAAGGTGTTGATCTGTACTTGGTTCACTGACCACAGCAAGCAGTCAAGGTGTTGAGTTGTACTTGGTTCACTGACCACAGCAAGCAGTCAAGGTGTTGAGTTGTACTTGGTTCACTGACCACAGCAAGCAGTCAAGGTGTTGATTTGTACTTGGTTCACTGACCACAGCAAGCAGTCAAGGTGTTGAGTTGTACTTGGTTCACTGACCACAGCAAGCAGTCAAGGTGTTGAGTTGTACTTGGTTCACTGACCACAGCAAGCAGTCAAGGTGTTGAGTTGTACTTGGTTCACTGACCACAGCAAGCAGTCAAGGTGTTGAGTTGTACTTGGTTTACTGACCACAGCAAGCAGTCAAGGTGTTGATCTGTACTTGGTTCACTGACCACAGCAAGCAGTCAAGGTGTTGAGTTGTACTTGGTTCACTGACCACAGCAAGCAGTCAAGGTGTTGAGTTGTACTTGGTTTACTGACCACAGCAAGCAGTCAAGGTGTTGAGTTGTACTTGGTTTACTGACCACAGCAAGCAGTCAAGGTGTTGATCTGTACTTGGTTCACTGACCACAGCAAGCAGTCAAGGTGTTGAGTTGTACTTGGTTTACTGACCACAGCAAGCAGTCAAGGTGTTGATCTGTACTTGGTTCACTGACCACAGCCAGCAGTCAAGGTGTTGATCTGTACTTGGTTCACTGACCACAGCCAGCAGTCAAGGTGTTGATCTGTACTTGGTTCACTGACCACAGCCAGCAGTCAAGGTGTTGATCTGTACTTGGTTCACTGACCACAGCAAGCAGTCAAGGTGTTGATCTGTACTTGGTTCACTGACCACAGCCAGCAGTCAAGGTGTTGAGTTGTACTTGGTTTACTGACCACAGCAAGCAGTCAAGGTGTTGATCTGTACTTGGTTTACTGACCACAGCAAGCAGTCAAGGTGTTGATCTGTACTTGGTTCACTGACCACAGCAAGCAGTCAAGGTGTTGATCTGTACTTGGTTCACTGACCACAGCAAGCAGTCAAGGTGTTGATTTGTACTTGGTTCACTGACCACAGCAAGCAGTCAAGGTGTTGATCTGTACTTGGTTCACTGACCACAGCAAGCAGTCAAGGTGTTGAGTTGTACTTGGTTCACTGACCACAGCAAGCAGTCAAGGTGTTGAGTTGTACTTGGTTCACTGACCACAGCAAGCAGTCAAGGTGTTGAGTTGTACTTGGTTCACTGACCACAGCCAGCAGTCAAGGTGTTGAGTTGTACTTGGTTTACTGACCACAGCAAGCAGTCAAGGTGTTGATCTGTACTTGGTTCACTGACCACAGCCAGCAGTCAAGGTGTTGAGTTGTACTTGGTTCACTGACCACAGCAAGCAGTCAAGGTGTTGATTTGTACTTGGTTCACTGACCACAGCAAGCAGTCAAGGTGTTGAGTTGTACTTGGTTCACTGACCACAGCAAGCAGTCAAGGTGTTGATCTGTACTTGGTTCACTGACCACAGCAAGCAGTCAAGGTGTTGAGTTGTACTTGGTTCACTGACCACAGCAAGCAGTCAAGGTGTTGAGTTGTACTTGGTTCACTGACCACAGCAAGCAGTCAAGGTGTTGAGTTGTACTTGGTTCACTGACCACAGCAAGCAGTCAAGGTGTTGAGTTGTACTTGGTTCACTGACCACAGCAAGCAGTCAAGGTGTTGAGTTGTACTTGGTTCACTGACCACAGCAAGCAGTCAAGGTGTTGAGTTGTACTTGGTTCACTGACCACAGCAAGCAGTCAAGGTGTTGAGTTGTACTTGGTTTACTGACCACAGCAAGCAGTCAAGGTGTTGATCTGTACTTGGTTCACTGACCACAGCAAGCAGTCAAGGTGTTGAGTTGTACTTGGTTCACTGACCACAGCAAGCAGTCAAGGTGTTGAGTTGTACTTGGTTTACTGACCACAGCAAGCAGTCAAGGTGTTGAGTTGTACTTGGTTTACTGACCACAGCAAGCAGTCAAGGTGTTGATCTGTACTTGGTTCACTGACCACAGCAAGCAGTCAAGGTGTTGAGTTGTACTTGGTTTACTGACCACAGCAAGCAGTCAAGGTGTTGATCTGTACTTGGTTCACTGACCACAGCCAGCAGTCAAGGTGTTGATCTGTACTTGGTTCACTGACCACAGCCAGCAGTCAAGGTGTTGATCTGTACTTGGTTCACTGACCACAGCCAGCAGTCAAGGTGTTGATCTGTACTTGGTTCACTGACCACAGCAAGCAGTCAAGGTGTTGATCTGTACTTGGTTCACTGACCACAGCCAGCAGTCAAGGTGTTGAGTTGTACTTGGTTTACTGACCACAGCAAGCAGTCAAGGTGTTGATCTGTACTTGGTTTACTGACCACAGCAAGCAGTCAAGGTGTTGATCTGTACTTGGTTCACTGACCACAGCAAGCAGTCAAGGTGTTGATCTGTACTTGGTTTACTGACCACAGCAAGCAGTCAAGGTGTTGAGTTGTACTTGGTTCACTGACCACAGCAAGCAGTCAAGGTGTTGATCTGTACTTGGTTCACTGACCACAGCAAGCAGTCAAGGTGTTGAGTTGTACTTGGTTCACTGACCACAGCAAGCAGTCAAGGTGTTGAGTTGTACTTGGTTCACTGACCACAGCAAGCAGTCAAGGTGTTGAGTTGTACTTGGTTCACTGACCACAGCCAGCAGTCAAGGTGTTGATCTGTACTTGGTTCACTGACCACAGCAAGCTGTCAAGGTGTTGATCTGTACTTGGTTCACTGACCACAGCAAGCAGTCAAGGTGTTGAGTTGTACTTGGTTCACTGACCACAGCAAGCAGTCAAGGTGTTGAGTTGTACTTGGTTCACTAACCACAGCAAGCAGTCAAGGTGTTGAGTTGTACTTGGTTCACTGACCACAGCCAGCAGTCAAGGTGTTGAGTTGTACTTGGTTCACTGACCACAGCAAGCAGTCAAGGTGTTGATCTGTACTTGGTTCACTGACCACAGCCAGCAGTCAAGGTGTTGATCTGTACTTGGTTTACTGACCACAGCCAGCAGTCAAGGTATTGAGTTGTACTTGGTTCACTGACCACAGCCAGCAGTCAAGGTGTTGAGTTGTACTTGGTTCACTGACCACAGCCAGCAGTCAAGGTGTTGAGTTGTACTTGGTTCACTGACCACAGCAAGCAGTCAAGGTGTTGAGTTGTACTTGGTTCACTGACCACAGCAAGCAGTCAAGGTGTTGATCTGTACTTGGTTCACTGACCACAGCCAGCAGTCAAGGTGTTGAGTTGTACTTGGTTCACTGACCACAGCAAGCAGTCAAGGTGTTGAGTTGTACTTGGTTCACTGACCACAGCCAGCAGTCAAGGTGTTGAGTTGTACTTGGTTCACTGACCACAGCAAGCAGTCAAGGTGTTGAGTTGTACTTGGTTCACTGACCACAGCAAGCAGTCAAGGTGTTGAGTTGTACTTGGTTCACTGACCACAGCCAGCAGTCAAGGTGTTGAGTTGTACTTGGTTCACTGACCACAGCAAGCTGTCAAGGTGTTGATCTGTACTTGGTTTACTGACCACAGCCAGCAGTCAAGGTGTTGAGTTGTACTTGGTTCACTGACCACAGCCAGCAGTCAAGGTGTTGAGTTGTACTTGGTTCACTGACCACAGCCAGCAGTCAAGGTGTTGAGTTGTACTTGGTTCACTGACCACAGCAAGCTGTCAAGGTGTTGATCTGTACTTGGTTCACTGACCACAGCCAGCAGTCAAGGTGTTGAGTTGTACTTGGTTCACTGACCACAGCCAGCAGTCAAGGTGTTGAGTTGTACTTGGTTCACTGACCACAGCAAGCTGTCAAGGTGTTGATCTGTACTTGGTTCACTGACCACAGCCAGCAGTCAAGGGGTTGAGTTGTACTTGGTTCACTGACCACAGCCAGCAGTCAAGGTGTTGAGTTGTACTTGGTTCACTGACCACAGCAAGCAGTCAAGGTGTTGATCTGTACTTGGTTCACTGACCACAGCAAGCAGTCAAGGTGTTGAGTTGTACTTGGTTCACTGACCACAGCCAGCAGTCAAGGTGTTGAGTTGTACTTGGTTCACTGACCACAGCAAGCAGTCAAGGTGTTGAGTTGTACTTGGTTCACTGACCACAGCAAGCAGTCAAGGTGTTGAGTTGTACTTGGTTCACTGACCACAGCCAGCAGTCAAGGTGTTGAGTTGTACTTGGTTCACTGACCACAGCAAGCTGTCAAGGTGTTGATCTGTACTTGGTTCACTGACCACAGCCAGCAGTCAAGGTGTTGAGTTGTACTTGGTTCACTGACCACAGCCAGCAGTCAAGGTGTTGAGTTGTACTTGGTTCACTGACCACAGCCAGCAGTCAAGGTGTTGAGTTGTACTTGGTTCACTGACCACAGCAAGCTGTCAAGGTGTTGATCTGTACTTGGTTCACTGACCACAGCCAGCAGTCAAGGTGTTGAGTTGTACTTGGTTCACTGACCACAGCCAGCAGTCAAGGTGTTGAGTTGTACTTGGTTCACTGACCACAGCAAGCTGTCAAGGTGTTGATCTGTACTTGGTTCACTGACCACAGCCAGCAGTCAAGGTGTTGAGTTGTACTTGGTTCACTGACCACAGCAAGCTGTCAAGGTGTTGATCTGTACTTGGTTCACTGACCACAGCCAGCAGTCAAGGTGTTGAGTTGTACTTGGTTCACTGACCACAGCAAGCTGTCAAGGTGTTGATCTGTACTTGGTTCACTGACCACAGCCAGCAGTCAAGGTGTTGAGTTGTACTTGGTTCACTGACCACAGCCAGCAGTCAAGGTGTTGAGTTGTACTTGGTTCACTGACCACAGCCAGCAGTCAAGGTGTTGAGTTGTACTTGGTTCACTGACCACAGCCAGCAGTCAAGGTGTTGATCTGTACTTGGTTTACTGACCACAGCAAGCAGTCAAGGTGTTGAGTTGTACTTGGTTCACTGACCACAGCAAGCAGTCAAGGTGTTGAGTTGTACTTGGTTCACTGACCACAGCAAGCTGTCAAGGTGTTGATCTGTACTTGGTTCACTGACCACAGCAAGCAGTCAAGGTGTTGAGTTGTACTTGGTTCACTGACCACAGCAAGCAGTCAAGGTGTTGATCTGTACTTGGTTCACTGACCACAGCAAGCAGTCAAGGTGTTGAGTTGTACTTGGTTCACTGACCACAGCCAGCAGTCAAGGTGTTGATCTGTACTTGGTTCACTGACCACAGCAAGCAGTCAAGGTGTTGAGTTGTGGTATGTGACCAAGTAGAGGGATGTTCTTATAGCATGTAACAGCCTGACCAAATCTGAGACAGTCAGACGGCCTGTTATCAGGAGAAGATGTGGGCCTTTAGTTTAATACAACAATTCTCCACCATAACAAAGTACATTATCTCAATCGTCAAATTGTTTACTACTACACTGGTACCCATAATGTGAGCCAGCTGGAAAAGAAAAGTTGTGAAGTAAGAACCCCTGTTGCTGTCCACTCATCTAACATTGTTACCTCTCACCACAGGACACCTGGAATGTAAGGACACTTGGTTAGTCTCAAGGCTGTCCTCTCATAGCAGGTTCCCATATCATCTGTCACAGGCACACTCCTTCCCATCAAAACCTTTTGCTCGTCATCTCAGATGTGACCAGGCCTTAACGAGGCTCAGACCATCTCAGATGTGACCAGGCCTTAACGAGGCTCAGACCATCTCAGATGTGACCAGGCCTTAACAAGGCTCAGACCATCTCAGATGTGACCAGGCCTTAACGAGGCTCAGACCATCTCAGATGTGACCAGGCCTTAACGAGGCTCAGACCATCTCAGATGTGACCAGGCCTTAACGAGGCTCAGACCATCCCTCCACTTGCTCACACACCAACAATCCACATTCTGTTTCCTGTGCAGAGCGAGATTTATTTTTTTAAATGAATTTTGAAGATTGACACTGGGGAACCCCTTGATTTTTCCAGATTTGCTGTTCATAACATCTGTAAATGTACCCCACATTAAGACTCCCTCCTGTTTAAGACTTGATTTTTTCAGGTTTTGGAGGTCTTCAAAGGGGGTTGCACTGCAGCAATTTAAAACAAATTAATTCATACACAAAATCTCACTGCACAGAAATCCTCCAGGCTGTTGAGTTAGGTATGTGACCAAGTGGAGGGCTGGTCCTATCCCATGTAAAGCCAGATCAGAGACTGTGATCTGAATGGTCTACACGGCAAGGACTTAATGCCTTTCATTCCAACAAAGCTCACCTCAATATCAAAGCCGACTTTCTTGATGACGCTGCGTAGATCCTCGTAGCTGATTTCTATGGAGCTCTCCCCTGGCACGTCAGAATAGTGGTACAGCAAGGGGCCTGAAACAACACATGTTCGTGTTAGACTGGCAGCTTTCTATTTCCTGATCAGAATACAGTAGTACCTGCCATATCCGGTCACCCACTAGTCATTGCAAAGGTGACCGCAAATATCAGGTGGCCGTTCATTACAGGCCCCCTCCTCCTCCCAAAAAAAACCCAAAAACACGATCAAGTTTTCATGAAGAAAAGAAAGCGATCATCCACGAGCCGCCGATTCATTGTCTCTGTTAGTTTTGCTTTCGTTTGTACATCTTAATTATTTGCGTGTTTAACTCGATCGTCCTGGCTAAGCTATTGTTTCGTATGTTTCTATGTGTGTTGTTTGGATTATTATATATGTATTTGAGTGTCAGATAAACAAGTGTTTCAAACTCACATCAGCTGTGATCGATCCGGAAGTGACTGCCGTAAATGTACATGTATGCGCATGTCTGTATTTACAGTTTGCGCATGCGTAAGTATTCATGTCGTCTGCTCGTGCTGTGCCGTCTGTGCACACAACACACACACACACCACTGGCGCTCGCCCGCGAAAGTGACAAGTGGCCGTTAAGTGGCCACTCCTGTCGAGTAAGAGGGGCACCTTAGGGCAAAAATCAGTGACCGTTGACCGCGTCAGACAGGTTAACGGCCATTAAGAGTCAATTATAGAAGGAAAACTCATTAGTCATGGG
The DNA here is from genome assembly GCF_037325665.1 of Littorina saxatilis. Taxonomy (NCBI): domain Eukaryota; kingdom Metazoa; phylum Mollusca; class Gastropoda; order Littorinimorpha; family Littorinidae; genus Littorina; species Littorina saxatilis. Next base: position 1,141,067 of record NC_090260.1, read on the forward strand.
AAAGCTGGCCACTCCGGGCAGGTTCATGCCCACGAAAGGGCCGGAAATGGAAGGGACTACTGTAGTGGTACAGCAAGGGGCCTGAAACAACACATGTTGGTGTTAGACTCGCAGCTTTCTGTTTCCTGATTTTCTATCGCTTACTTTCATTCCTGGACTGATAGAACAACAAAATGTAATAAAGAAATGAATTATTAAAAAACCCATAGAATATTCAATCATTTGAATTCAAAGGGATACTACTGGCCATAACAACTAATCTAACAACTAATTACTTGGGATGAAAGTTGTTGTCATTTCAATGCTTGTTATTCTCCCAGGTGCCTAGAGATCGGTGCACCCCTAGAGATTGGTCCCGAATAACTATCACTTGCTCTTGTTGCAGGGCTGGATCAAGGGCCATTTTCCCAGGTTCCATAACCCTCTCCACCCCCCCCCCCCTCCCCTTACCCAGAAAATGTACCTTTTTCTTCAGGAGAGACACAAAAATAACCCTTTCAAATGCTAAACTTTAACAGCATCTGGGGGGAAAGCCCCTCCTCCCTTTACCCCCCCCCCCACACACACACACACACACACCACACACAACCCCACCAGCCCCTGCACCACTGCCAGGTACTGGACGCACCTCCCCCCACACACACCACACACAACCCCACCAGCCCCTGTACCACTGCCAGGTACTGGACATGTAGGCTTTATTTAGAGTGCTTATATCTCCTAGCTTATCACTAAGACGTCTCCAAACCCAGTGTAAAGCCATGTGATGGTTATATCTCCTAGCTTATCACTAAGACGTCTCCAACCCAGTGTAAAGCCGTGTGATGGTTATATCTCCTAGCTTATCACTAAGACGTCTCCAAACCCAGTGTAAAGCCGTGTGATGGTTATATCTCCTAGCTTATCACTAAGACGTCTCCAAACCCAGTGTAAAGCCGTGTGATGGTTATATCTCCCAGCTTATCACTAAGACGTCTCCAAACCCAGTGTAAAGCCGTGTGATGGTTATATCTCCTAGCTTATCACTAAGACGTCTCCAACCCAGTGTAAAGCCGTGTGATGGTTATATCTCCTAGCTTATCACTAAGACGTCTCCAACCCAGTGTAAAGCCGTGTGATGGTTATATCTCCTAGCTTATCACTAAGACGTCTCCAAACCCAGTGTAAAGCCGTGTGATGGTTATATCTCCTAGCTTATCACTAAGACGTCTCCAAACCCAGTGTAAAGCCGTGTGATGGTTATATCTCCTAGCTTATCACTAAGACGTCTCCAAACCCAGTGTAAAGCCGTGTGATGGTTATATCTCCTAGCTTATCACTAAGACGTCTCCAAACCCAGTGTAAAGCCGTGTGATGGTTATATCTCCTAGCTTATCACTAAGACGTCTCCAAACCCAGTGTAAAGCCGTGTGATGGTTATATCTCCTAGCTTATCACTAAGACGTCTCCAAACCCAGTGTACAGCCGTGTGATGGTTATATCTCCTAGCTTATCACTAAGACGTCTCCAACCCAGTGTAAAGCCGTGTGATGGTTATATCTCCTAGCTTATCACTAAGACGTCTCCAACCCAGTGTAAAGCCGTGTGATGGTTATATCTCCTAGCTTATCACTAAGACGTCTCCAAACCCAGTGTAAAGCCGTGTGATGGTTATATCTCCTAGCTTATCACTAAGACGTCTCCAAACCCAGTGTAAAGCCGTGTGATGGTTATATCTCCTAGCTTATCACTAAGACGTCTCCAACCCAGTGTAAAGCCGTGTGATGGTTATATCTCCTAGCTTATCACTAAGACGTCTCCAACCCAGTGTACAGCCGTGTGATGGTTATATCTCCTAGCTTATCACTAAGACGTCTCCAGCCCAGTGTACAGCCGTGTGATGGTTATATCTCCTAGCTTATCACTAAGACGTCTCCAACCCAGTGTACAGCCGTGTGATGGTTATATCTCCTAGCTTATCACTAAGACGTCTCCAAACCCAGTGTAAAGCCGTGTGATGGTTATATCTCCTAGCTTATCACTAAGACGTCTCCAACCCAGTGTAAAGCCGTGTGATGGTTATATCTCCTAGCTTATCACTAAGACGTCTCCAAACCCAGTGTAAAGCCGTGTGATGGTTATATCTCCTAGCTTATCACTAAGACGTCTCCAACCCAGTGTAAAGCCGTGTGATGGTTATATCTCCTAGCTTATCACTAAGACGTCTCCAAACCCAGTGTAAAGCCGTGTGATGGTTATATCTCCTAGCTTATCACTAAGACGTCTCCAACCCAGTGTAAAGCCGTGTGATGGTTATATCTCCTAGCTTATCACTAAGACGTCTCCAACCCAGTGTAAAGCCGTGTGATGGTTATATCTCCTAGCTTATCACTAAGACGTCTCCAAACCCAGTGTAAAGCCGTGTGATGGTTATATCTCCTAGCTTATCACTAAGACGTCTCCAACCCAGTGTAAAGCCGTGTGATGGTTATATCTCCTAGCTTATCACTAAGACGTCTCCAAACCCAGTGTAAAGCCGTGTGATGGTTATATCTCCTAGCTTATCACTAAGACGTCTCCAACCCAGTGTAAAGCCGTGTGATGGTTATATCTCCTAGCTTATCACTAAGACGTCTCCAAACCCAGTGTAAAGCCGTGTGATGGTTATATCTCCTAGCTTATCACTAAGACGTCTCCAACCCAGTGTAAAGCCGTGTGATGGTTATATCTCCTAGCTTATCACTAAGACGTCTCCAAACCCAGTGTAAAGCCATGTGATGGTTACCTAGATTGATCCAGTATCCGCCAGGTTTGAGGATCTTCCACACGGCCTCTACGTAGGACACCACGCTGTGAGCCGTGTCCAGGAAAAACACCATGGCAACGCAGTCCCACACACCTGTCACAGGTAACACACAGGTAATGTATCTACACGGGACACCACGCTGTGAGCCGTGTCCAGGAAGAACACCATGGTATCTATGGCATCAATAAGAATACTGGCATCTAAAGACAGAAGACTATTGTTCGGCTCGAACTATAACACCACAACCAGAATACAAACACAGACCTGGGAACCCCTGTCTTGCACTTTGAGTACTCTCAAGCAAACTTCGTGTATTTTCAGAAAAATGAGCGTACTCCATGCTTCACACGCGTCTATCGCACTGTAAATACAAATACAGGATCGGCTTCGGGATGCGCTTGTGAAGAAAAGTATTCTAGGAATGTTTCTAATCATCTTTTGTTCCCATCGACCGTACTGATCGTATTCTGGACAATCATGCGTACAAAATACGGCAAAATCGTATGGGTTCGAATTCCCAGGTAACATCACAGACTGGACACGACAAGATACAAAGACAAAGCAAGTCACAATGTTATTTAGCCCATTGTGATCAAACACAAAGACAAAGCAAGTCACAATGTTATTTAGCCCATTGTGATCAAACACAAAGCAAGTGACAATGTTATTTAGCCCATTGTGATCAAACACAAAGACAAAGCAAGTCACAATGTTATTTAGCCCATTGTGATCAAACACAAAGACAAAGCAAGTCACAATGTTATTTAGCCCATTGTGATCAAACACAAAGCAAGTCACAATGTTATTTAGCCCATTGTGATCAAACACAAAGACAGAGCAAGTCACAATGTTATTTAGCCCATTGTGATCAAACACAAAGCAAGTCACAATGTTATTTAGCCCATTGTGATCAAACACAAAGACAAAGCAAGTCACAATGTTATTTAGCCCATTGTGATCAAACACAAAGCAAGTCACAATGTTATTTAGCCCATTGTGATCAAACACAAAGACAAAGCAAGTCACAATGTTATTTAGCCCATTGTGATCAAACACAAAGCAAGTCACAATGTTATTTAGCCCATTGTGATCAAACACAAAGACAAAGCAAGTCACAATGTTATTTAGCCCATTGTGATCAAACACAAAGACAGAGCAAGTCACAATGTTATTTAGCCCATTGTGATCAAACACAAAGACAAAGCAAGTCACAATGTTATTTAGCCCATTGTGATCAAACACAAAGACAGAGCAAGTCACAATGTTATTTAGCCCATTGTGATCAAACACAAAGACAGAGCAAGTCACAATGTTATTTAGCCCATTGTGATCAAACACAAAGACAGAGCAAGTCACAATGTTATTTAGCCCATTGTGATCAAACACAAACACAAAGCAAGTCACAATGTTATTTAGCCCATTGTGATCAAACACAAATACAAAGCAAGTCACAATGTTATTTAGCCCATTGTGATCAAACACAAACACAAAGCAAGTCACAATGTTATTTAGCCCATTGTGATCAAACACAAACACAAAGCAAGTCACAATGTTATTTAGCCCATTGTGATCAAACACAAAGACAAAGCAAGTCACAATGTTATTTAGCCCATTGTGATCAAACACAAAGCAAGTCACAATGTTATTTAGCCCATTGTGATCAAACACAAAGACAGAGCAAGTCACAATGTTATTTAGCCCATTGTGATCAAACACAAACACAAAGCAAGTCACAATGTTATTTAGCCCAGTGTGATCAAACACAAACACAAAGCAAGTCACAATGTTATTTAGCCCATTGTGATCAAACACAAAGCAAGTCACAATGTTATTTAGCCCAGTGTGATCAAACACAAAGACAAAGCAAGTCACAATGTTATTTAGCCCATTGTGATCAAACACAAAGACAGAGCAAGTCACAATGTTATTTAGCCCATTGTGATCAAACACAAATACAAAGCAAGTCACAATGTTATTTAGCCCATTGTGATCAAACACAAAGACAAAGCAAGTCACAATGTTATTTAGCCCATTGTGATCAAACACAAAGACAGAGCAAGTCACAATGTTATTTAGCCCATTGTGATCAAACACAAAGCAAGTCACAATGTTATTTAGCCCATTGTGATCAAACACAGAGACAAAGCAAGTCACAATGTTATTTAGCCCATTGTGATCAAACACAAAGACAAAGCAAGTCACAATGTTATTTAGCCCATTGTGATCAAACACAAAGCAAGTCACAATGTTATTTAGCCCATTGTGATCAAACACAGAGACAAAGCAAGTCACAATGTTATTTAGCCCATTGTGATCAAACACAGAGACAAAGCAAGTCACAATGTTATTTAGCCCATAGTGATCAAACACAAAGACAAAGCAAGTCACAATGTTATTTAGCCCATTGTGATCAAACACAAAGCAAGTCACAATGTTATTTAGCCCATTGTGATCAAACACAAAGCAAGTCACAATGTTATTTAGCCCATTGTGATCAAACACAAAGACAAAGCAAGTCACAATGTTATTTAGCCCATTGTGATCAAACACAAACACAAAGCAAGTCACAATGTTATTTAGCCCATTGTGATCAAACACAAAGACAAAGCAAGTCACAATGTTATTTAGCCCATTGTGATCAAACACAAACACAAAGCAAGTCACAATGTTATTTAGCCCATTGTGATCAAACACAAAGACAAAGCAAGTCACAATGTTATTTAGCCCATTGTGATCAAACACAAAGACAGAGCAAGTCACAATGTTATTTAGCCCATTGTGATCAAACACAGAGACAAAGCAAGTCACAATGTTATTTAGCCCATTGTGATCAAACACAAACACAAAGCAAGTCACAATGTTATTTAGCCCATTGTGATCAAACACAAACACAAAGCAAGTCACAATGTTATTTAGCCCATTGTGATCAAACACAAAGACAAAGCAAGTCACAATGTTATTCAGCCCATTGTGATCAAACACAAACACAAAGCAAGTCACAATGTTATTTAGCCCATTGTGATCAAACACAAAGACAAAGCAAGTCACAATGTTATTCAGCCCATTGTGATCAAACACAAACACAAAGCAAGTCACAATGTTATTTAGCCCATTGTGATCAAACACAAAGACAAAGCAAGTCACAATGTTATTTAGCCCATTGTGATCAAACACAAAGACAGAGCAAGTCACAATGTTATTTAGCCCATTGTGATCAAACACAAAGCAAGTCACAATATTATTTAGCCCATTGTGATCAAACACAGAGACAAAGCAAGTCACAATGTTATTTAGCCCATAGTGATCAAACACAAAGACAAAGCAAGTCACAATGTTATTTAGCCCATTGTGATCAAACACAAATACAAAGCAAGTCACAATGTTATTTAGCCCATTGTGATCAAACACAAAGCAAGTCACAATGTTATTTAGCCCATTGTGATCAAACACAAAGCAAGTCACAATGTTATTTAGCCCATTGTGATCAAACACAGAGACAAAGCAAGTCACAATGTTATTTAGCCCATTGTGATCAAACACAAAGACAAAGCAAGTCACAATGTTATTTAGCCCATTGTGATCAAACACAAACACAAAGCAAGTCACAATGTTATTTAGCCCATTGTGATCAAACACAAAGACAAAGCAAGTCACAATGTTATTTAGCCCATTGTGATCAAACACAAAGCAAGTCACAATGTTATTTAGCCCATTGTGATCAAACACAAACACAAAGCAAGTCACAATGTTATTTAGCCCATTGTGATCAAACACAAACACAAAGCAAGTCACAATGTTATTTAGCCCATTGTGATCAAACACAAAGACACAGCAAGTCACAATGTTATTTAGCCCATTGTGATCAAACACAAAGACAGAGCAAGTCACAATGTTATTTAGCCCATTGTGATCAAACACAAAGCAAGTCACAATGTTATTTAGCCCATTGTGATCAAACACAGAGACAAAGCAAGTCACAATGTTATTTAGCCCATAGTGATCAAACACAAAGACAAAGCAAGTCACAATGTTATTTAGCCCATTGTGATCAAACACAAAGACAGAGCAAGTCACAATGTTATTTAGCCCATTGTGATCAAACACAAATACAAAGCAAGTCACAATGTTATTTAGCCCATTGTGATCAAACACAAATACAAAGCAAGTCACAATGTTATTTAGCCCAGTGTGATCAAACACAAAGCAAGTCACAATGTTATTTAGCCCACTGTGATCAAACACAAAGACAAAGCAAGTCACAATGTTATTTAGCCCATTGTGATCAAACACAAAGACAAAGCAAGTCACAATGTTATTCAGCCCATTGTGATCAAACACAAAGCAAGTCACAATGTTATTTAGCCCATTGTGATCAAACACAAACACAAAGCAAGTGACAATGTTATTTAGCCCATTGTGATCAAACACAAAGACAGAGCAAGTCACAATGTTATTTAGCCCATTGTGATCAAACACAAAGCAAGTCACAATGTTATTTAGCCCATTGTGATCAAACACAAAGACAGAGCAAGTCACAATGTTATTTAGCCCATTGTGATCAAACACAAAGCAAGTCACAATGTTATTTAGCCCATTGTGATCAAACACAAAGACAAAGCAAGTCACAATGTTATTTAGCCCATTGTGATCAAACACAAAGCAAGTCACAATGTTATTTAGCCCATTGTGATCAAACACAAAGACAAAGCAAGTCACAATGTTATTTAGCCCATTGTGATCAAACACAAAGCAAGTCACAATGTTATTTAGCCCATTGTGATCAAACACAAAGACAAAGCAAGTCACAATGTTATTTAGCCCATTGTGATCAAACACAAAGACAGAGCAAGTCACAATGTTATTTAGCCCATTGTGATCAAACACAAAGACAAAGCAAGTCACAATGTTATTTAGCCCATTGTGATCAAACACAAATACAAAGCAAGTCACAATGTTATTTAGCCCATTGTGATCAAACACAAATACAAAGCAAGTCACAATGTTATTTAGCCCATTGTGATCAAACACAAAGACAGAGCAAGTCACAATGTTATTTAGCCCATTGTGATCAAACACAAATACAAAGCAAGTCACAATGTTATTTAGCCCATTGTGATCAAACACAAAGACAGAGCAAGTCACAATGTTATTTAGCCCATTGTGATCAAACACAAAGACAGAGCAAGTCACAATGTTATTTAGCCCATTGTGATCAAACACAAAGACAAAGCAAGTCACAATGTTATTTAGCCCATTGTGATCAAACACAAAGCAAGTCACAATGTTATTTAGCCCATTGTGATCAAACACAGAGACAAAGCAAGTCACAATGTTATTTAGCCCATTGTGATCAAACACAAAGACAAAGCAAGTCACAATGTTATTTAGCCCATTGTGATCAAACACAAAGACAGAGCAAGTCACAATGTTATTTAGCCCATTGTGATCAAACACAAAGCAAGTCACAATGTTATTTAGCCCATTGTGATCAAACACAGAGACAAAGCAAGTCACAATGTTATTTAGCCCATTGTGATCAAACACAAAGACAGAGCAAGTCACAATGTTATTTAGCCCATTGTGATCAAACACAAAGCAAGTCACAATGTTATTTAGCCCATTGTGATCAAACACAGAGACAAAGCAAGTCACAATGTTATTTAGCCCATTGTGATCAAACACAGAGACAAAGCAAGTCACAATGTTATTTAGCCCATAGTGATCAAACACAAAGACAAAGCAAGTCACAATGTTATTTAGCCCATTGTGATCAAACACAAAGACAAAGCAAGTCACAATGTTATTTAGCCCATTGTGATCAAACACAAAGACAAAGCAAGTCACAATGTTATTTAGCCCATTGTGATCAAACACAAAGCAAGTCACAATGTTATTTAGCCCATTGTGATCAAACACAAAGCAAGTCACAATGTTATTTAGCCCATTGTGATCAAACACAAAGACAAAGCAAGTCACAATGTTATTTAGCCCATTGTGATCAAACACAAACACAAAGCAAGTCACAATGTTATTTAGCCCATTGTGATCAAACACAAAGACAAAGCAAGTCACAATGTTATTTAGCCCATTGTGATCAAACACAAACACAAAGCAAGTCACAATGTTATTTAGCCCATTGTGATCAAACACAAAGACAAAGCAAGTCACAATGTTATTTAGCCCATTGTGATCAAACACAAAGACAGAGCAAGTCACAATGTTATTTAGCCCATTGTGATCAAACACAGAGACAAAGCAAGTCACAATGTTATTTAGCCCATTGTGATCAAACACAAACACAAAGCAAGTCACAATGTTATTCAGCCCATTGTGATCAAACACAAACACAAAGCAAGTCACAATGTTATTTAGCCCATTGTGATCAAACACAAAGACAAAGCAAGTCACAATGTTATTTAGCCCATTGTGATCAAACACAAAGACAAAGCAAGTCACAATGTTATTTAGCCCATTGTGATCAAACACAAACACAAAGCAAGTCACAATGTTATTTAGCCCATTGTGATCAAACACAAAGACAAAGCAAGTCACAATGTTATTTAGCCCATTGTGATCAAACACAAAGACAGAGCAAGTCACAATGTTATTTAGCCCATTGTGATCAAACACAAAGCAAGTCACAATGTTATTTAGCCCATTGTGATCAAACACAAAGACAGAGCAAGTCACAATGTTATTTAGCCCATTGTGATCAAACACAAAGCAAGTCACAATGTTATTTAGCCCATAGTGATCAAACACAAAGACAAAGCAAGTCACAATGTTATTTAGCCCATTGTGATCAAACACAAATACAAAGCAAGTCACAATGTTATTTAGCCCATTGTGATCAAACACAAAGCAAGTCACAATGTTATTTAGCCCATTGTGATCAAGCACAAAGCAAGTCACAATGTTATTTAGCCCATTGTGATCAAACACAGAGACAAAGCAAGTCACAATGTTATTTAGCCCATTGTGATCAAACACAAAGACAAAGCAAGTCACAATGTTATTTAGCCCATTGTGATCAAACACAAACACAAAGCAAGTCACAATGTTATTTAGCCCATTGTGATCAAACACAAAGACAAAGCAAGTCACAATGTTATTTAGCCCATTGTGATGAAACACAAAGCAAGTCACAATGTTATTTAGCCCATTGTGATCAAACACAAAGACAAAGCAAGTCACAATGTTATTTAGCCCATTGTGATCAAACACAAAGACAAAGCAAGTCACAATGTTATTTAGCTCATTGTGATCAAACACAAAGACAAAGCAAGTCACAATGTTATTTAGCCCATTGTGATCAAACACAAACACAAAGCAAGTCACAATGTTATTTAGCCCATTGTGATCAAACACAAAGACACAGCAAGTCACAATGTTATTTAGCCCATTGTGATCAAACACAAAGACAGAGCAAGTCACAATGTTATTTAGCCCATTGTGATCAAACACAAAGCAAGTCACAATGTTATTTAGCCCATTGTGATCAAACACAGAGACAAAGCAAGTCACAATGTTATTTAGCCCATAGTGATCAAACACAAAGACAAAGCAAGTCACAATGTTATTTAGCCCATTGTGATCAAACACAAAAACAGAGCAAGTCACAATGTTATTTAGCCCATTGTGATCAAACACAAATACAAAGCAAGTCACAATGTTATTTAGCCCATTGTGATCAAACACAAATACAAAGCAAGTCACAATGTTATTTAGCCCAGTGTGATCAAACACAAAGCAAGTCACAATGTTATTTAGCCCACTGTGATAAAACACAAAGACAAAGCAAGTCACAATGTTATTTAGCCCATTGTGATCAAACACAAAGCAAGTCACAATGTTATTTAGCCCATTGTGATCAAACACAAAGACAAAGCAAGTCACAATGTTATTTAGCCCATTGTGATCAAACACAGAGACAGAGCAAGTCACAATGTTATTTAGCCCATTGTGATCAAACACAAAGCAAGTCACAATGTTATTTAGCCCATTGTGATCAAACACAAAGACAAAGCAAGTCACAATGTTATTTAGCCCATTGTGATCAAACACAAAGCAAGTCACAATGTTATTTAGCCCATTGTGATCAAACACAAAGACAGAGCAAGTCACAATGTTATTTAGCCCATTGTGATCAAACACAAAGACAGAGCAAGTCACAATGTTATTTAGCCCATTGTGATCAAACACAGAGCAAGTCACAATGTTATTTAGCCCATTGTGATCAAACACAAAGACAGAGCAAGTCACAATGTTATTTAGCCCATTGTGATCAAACACAAAGACAAAGCAAGTCACAATGTTATTTAGCCCATTGTGATCAAACACAGAGCAAGTCACAATGTTATTTAGCCCATTGTGATCAAACACAAAGACAAAGCAAGTCACAATGTTATTTAGCCCATTGTGATCAAACACAAAGACAGAGCAAGTCACAATGTTATTTAGCCCATTGTGATCAAACACAAAGACAAAGCAAGTCACAATGTTATTTAGCCCATTGTGATCAAACACAAAGACAAAGCAAGTCACAATGTTATTTAGCCCATTGTGATCAAACACAAAGCAAGTCACAATGTTATTTAGCCCATTGTGATCAAACACAAAGACAAAGCAAGTCACAATGTTATTTAGCCCATTGTGATCAAACACAAACACAAAGCAAGTCACAATGTTATTTAGCCCATTGTGATCAAACACAAAGACAAAGCAAGTCACAATGTTATTTAGCCCATTGTGATCAAACACAAAGACAGAGCAAGTCACAATGTTATTTAGCCCATTGTGATCAAACACAAAGCAAGTCACAATGTTATTTAGCCCATTGTGATCAAACACAGAGACAAAGCAAGTCACAATGTTATTTAGCCCATAGTGATCAAACACAAAGACAAAGCAAGTCACAATGTTATTTAGCCCATTGTGATCAAACACAAAGACAAAGCAAGTCACAATGTTATTTAGCCCATTGTGATCAAACACAAAGACAGAGCAAGTCACAATGTTATTTAGCCCATTGTGATCAAACACAAAGACAAAGCAAGTCACAATGTTATTTAGCCCATTGTGATCAAACACAAAGACAGAGCAAGTCACAATGTTATTTAGCCCATTGTGATCAAACACAAACACAAAGCAAGTCACAATGTTATTTAGCCCATTGTGATCAAACACAAAGACAAAGCAAGTCACAATGTTATTTAGCCCATTGTGATCAAACACAAAGACAGAGCAAGTCACAATGTTATTTAGCCCATTGTGATCAAACACAAAGACAAAGCAAGTCACAATGTTATTTAGCCCATTGTGATCAAACACAAAGACAGAGCAAGTCACAATGTTATTTAGCCCATTGTGATCAAACACAAAGACAAAGCAAGTCACAATGTTATTTAGCCCATTGTGATCAAACACAAAGACAGAGCAAGTCACAATGTTATTTAGCCCATTGTGATCAAACACAAAGCAAGTCACAATGTTATTTAGCCCATTGTGATCAAACACAGAGACAAAGCAAGTCACAATGTTATTTAGCCCATAGTGATCAAACACAAAGACAAAGCAAGTCACAATGTTATTTAGCCCATTGTGATCAAACACAAAGACAAAGCAAGTCACAATGTTATTTAGCCCATTGTGATCAAACACAAAGCAAGTCACAATGTTATTTAGCCCATTGTGATCAAACACAAAGACAAAGCAAGTCACAATGTTATTTAGCCCATTGTGATCAAACACAAACACAAAGCAAGTCACAATGTTATTTAGCCCATTGTGATCAAACACAAAGACAAGGCAAGTCACAATGTTATTTAGCCCATTGTGATCAAACACAAAGACAGAGCAAGTCACAATGTTATTTAGCCCATTGTGATCAAACACAAAGCAAGTCACAATGTTATTTAGCCCATTGTGATCAAACACAGAGACAAAGCAAGTCACAATGTTATTTAGCCCATAGTGATCAAACACAAAGACAAAGCAAGTCACAATGTTATTTAGCCCATTGTGATCAAACACAAAGACAGAGCAAGTCACAATGTTATTTAGCCCATTGTGATCAAACACAAATACAAAGCAAGTCACAATGTTATTTAGCCCATTGTGATCAAACACAAATACAAAGCAAGTCACAATGTTATTTAGCCCAGTGTGATCAAACACAAAGCAAGTCACAATGTTATTTAGCCCACTGTGATCAAACACAAAGACAAAGCAAGTCACAATGTTATTTAGCCCATTGTGATCAAACACAAAGCAAGTGACAATGTTATTTAGCCCATTGTGATCAAACACAAAGACAAAGCAAGTCACAATGTTATTTAGCCCATTGTGATCAAACACAAAGACAAAGCAAGTCACAATGTTATTTAGCCCATTGTGATCAAACACAAAGACAAAGCAAGTCACAATGTTATTTAGCCCATTGTGATCAAACACAAAGACAAAGCAAGTCACAATATTATTTAGCCCATTGTGATCAAACACAAAGACAAAGCAAGTCACAATGTTATTTAGCCCATTGTGATCAAACACAGAGACAGAGCAAGTCACAATGTTATTTAGCCCATTGTGATCAAACACAAAGCAAGTCACAATGTTATTTAGCCCATTGTGATAAAACACAAAGACAAAGCAAGTCACAATGTTATTTAGCCCATTGTGATCAAACACAAAGCAAGTCACAATGTTATTTAGCCCATTGTGATCAAACACAAAGACAGAGCAAGTCACAATGTTATTTAGCCCATTGTGATCAAACACAAAGACAAAGCAAGTCACAATGTTATTTAGCCCATTGTGATCAAACACAGAGACAAAGCAAGTCACAATGTTATTTAGCCCATTGTGATCAAACACAAAGCAAGTCACAATGTTATTTAGCCCATTGTGATCAAACACAAAGACAAAGCAAGTCACAATGTTATTTAGCCCATTGTGATCAAACACAAAGACAGAGCAAGTCACAATGTTATTTAGCCCATTGTGATCAAACACAAAGACAAAGCAAGTCACAATGTTATTTAGCCCATTGTGATCAAAGACAAAGCAAGTCACAATGTTATTTAGCCCATTGTGATCAACCACAAAGACAAAGCAAGTCACAATGTTATTTAGCCCATTGTGATCAAACACAAAGCAAGTCACAATGTTATTTAGCCCATTGTGATCAAACACAAAGCAAGTCACAATGTTATTTAGCCCATTGTGATCAAACACAAAGACAAAGCAAGTCACAATGTTATTTAGCCCATTGTGATCAAACACAAAGACAGAGCAAGTCACAATGTTATTTAGCCCATTGTGATCAAACACAAAGACGAAGCAAATCACAATGTTATTTAGCCCATTGTGATCAAACACAAAGACAAAGCAAGTCACAATGTTATTTAGCCCATTGTGATCAAACACAAAGCAAGTCACAATGTTATTTAGCCCATTGTGATCAAACACAAAGACAAAGCAAGTCACAATGTTATTTAGCCCATTGTGATCAAACACAAAGACAGAGCAAGTCACAATGTTATTTAGCCCATTGTGATCAAACACAAAGCAAGTCACAATGTTATTTAGCCCATTGTGATCAAACACAAAGCAAGTCACAATGTTATTTAGCCCATTGTGATAAAACACAAAGACAAAGCAAGTCACAATGTTATTTAGCCCATTGTGATCAAACACAAAGACAGAGCAAGTCACAATGTTATTTAGCCCATTGTGATCAAACACAAAGACAAAGCAAGTCACAATGTTATTTAGCCCATTGTGATCAAACACAAAGCAAGTCACAATGTTATTTAGCCCATTGTGATCAAACACAAAGACAAGGCAAGTCACAATGTTATTTAGCCCATTGTGATCAAACACAAAGACAGAGCAAGTCACAATGTTATTTAGCCCATTGTGATCAAACACAAAGACAAAGCAAGTCACAATGTTATTTAGCCCATTGTGATCAAACACAAAGACAGATCAAGTCACAATGTTATTTAGCCCATTGTGATCAAACACAAAGCAAGTCACAATGTTATTTAGCCCATTGTGATCAAACACAAAGACAAAGCAAGTCACAATGTAATTTAGCCCATTGTGATCAAACACAAACACAAAGCAAGTGACAATGTTATTTAGCCCATTGTGATCAAACACAAAGACAAAGCAAGTCACAATGTTATTTAGCCCATTGTGATCAAACACAAAGACGAAGCAAGTCACAATGTTATTTAGCCCATTGTGATCAAACACAAAGCAAGTCACAATGTTATTTAGCCCAGTGTGATCAAACACAAACACAAAGCAAGTCACAATGTTATTTAGCCCATTGTGATCAAACACAAAGACAGAGCAAGTCACAATGTTATTTAGCCCATTGTGATCAAACACAAAGACGAAGCAAGTCACAATGTTATTTAGCCCATTGTGATCAAACACAAAGACAGAGCAAGTCACAATGTTATTTAGCCCAGTGTGATCAAACACAAAGACAAAGCAAGTCACAATGTTATTTAGCCCATTGTGATCAAACACAAAGCAAGTCACAATGTTATTTAGCCCATTGTGATCAAACACAAAGACAAAGCAAGTCACAATGTTATTTAGCCCATTGTGATCAAACACAAAGACAGAGCAAGTCACAATGTTATTTAGCCCATTGTGATCAAACACAAAGACAAAGCAAGTCACAATGTTATTTAGCCCATTGTGATCAAACACAGAGCAAGTCACAATGTTATTTAGCCCATTGTGATCAAACACAGAGCAAGTCACAATGTTATTTAGCCCATTGTGATCAAACACAGAGCAAGTCACAATGTTATTTAGCCCATTGTGATCAAACACAAAGACAAAGCAAGTCACAATGTTATTTAGCCCATTGTGATCAAACACAAAGACAAAGCAAGTCACAATGTTATTTAGCCCATTGTGATCAAACACAAAGACAAAGCAAGTCACAATGTTATTTAGCCCATTGTGATCAAACACAAACACAAAGCAAGTCACAATGTTATTTAGCCCATTGTGATCAAACACAAAGACAAAGCAAGTCACAATGTTATTTAGCCCATTGTGATCAAACACAAAGCAAGTCACAATGTTATTTAGCCCATTGTGATCAAACACAAAGACAGAGCAAGTCACAATGTTATTTAGCCCATTGTGATCAAACACAAAGACAGAGCAAGTCACAATGTTATTTAGCCCATTGTGATCAAACACAAAGCAAGTCACAATGTTATTTAGCCCATTGTGATCAAACACAAAGACAGAGCAAGTCACAATGTTATTTAGCCCATTGTGATCAAACACAAAGACAGAGCAAGTCACAATGTTATTTAGCCCATTGTGATCAAACACAAAGCAAGTCACAATGTTATTTAGCCCATTGTGATCAAACACAAAGACAGAGCAAGTCACAATGTTATTTAGCCCATTGTGATCAAACACAAAGCAAGTCACAATGTTATTTAGCCCATTGTGATCAAACACAAAGACAAAGCAAGTCACAATGTTATTTAGCTCATTGTGATCAAACACAAAGACAAAGCAAGTCACAATGTTATTTAGCCCATTGTGATCAAACACAAAGACAAAGCAAGTCACAATGTTATTTAGCCCATTGTGATCAAACACAAACACAAAGCAAGTCACAATGTTATTTAGCCCATTGTGATCAAACACAAAGCAAGTCACAATGTTATTTAGCCCATTGTGATCAAACACAAAGACAAAGCAAGTCACAATGTTATTTAGCCCATTGTGATCAAACACAAAGCAAGTCACAATGTTATTTAGCCCATTGTGATCAAACACAAAGACAAAGCAAGTCACAATGTTATTTAGCCCATTGTGATCAAACACAAAGAAAACAGCTGGGAACCCCTGTTTTGCACTTGGAGTATTCTCAAACAAATAATATTGTGCATTTTCAGAAAAATGAGCGTACTCCACACATCATTTGAACATCCATGATTCAAGCATGCTTCACACGCATCCGTCGCACCGTTAACAAGATTATCAATACATTTAAAACAAATGCTTCTCTCCATGTTTACTGACAAAAACAGCAATCATGTGGACACATACCAAAAACCAACTGCCTGGCTGGCTGGCTGGCTGGCTGGCTGGCTACTTCCACTCAATTTTCCCAAGAATTCTTTAGCTAATTGCCACTTTTGTCCAATACAAAATGAATACATTAGGAAACTCCCATCCTGCTCAAATTTTTTTTAAAAATCAGGTTTTAAGGGAGTCTTGAAATGGGTGTAATGTTTACAGCGGTGAGGAACAGACAGGCTGAGAAAAGAAGGTGGTATCCCACTGTACGTCACTGTGTGTCTGGGGCGGGGATGTAGCTCAGTCGGTAGCGCGCTGGATTTGTATCCAGTTGGCCGCTGTCAGCGTAAGATCGTCCCCACGTTCGGCGAGAGATTTATTTCTCAGAGTCAACTTTGTGTGCAGACTCTCCTCGGTGTCCGAACACCCCCGTGTGTACACGCAAGCACAAGTGTGCACGAAAAAGATCCTGTAATCCATGTCAGAGTTCGGTGGGTTATAGAAACACGAAAATACCCAGCATGCTTCCTCCGAAAGCGGCGTATGGCTGCCTAAATGGCGGGGTAAAAACGATCATACACGTAAAATTTCACTCGTGCAAACCACGAGTGCACGTGGGAGTTTCAGCCCACGAACGCAGAAGAAGAAGAAGACTGTGTGTCCAAGTGAAGTGATGGACTTAGCGTGTAACAGCATGTACAGACAGTAAGCCAACATGTTTCACAGCCAGGACTGTGCCACACAAATTTATCTTTTGAAATTCTCTCTCACTATCTACCTGAAATCATCTATTCTCTGTGACTATCTATCTACCTGAAATCATCTTTTCTCTCTGACTACCTATCTACCTGAAATCATCTATTCTCTCTGACTACCTATCTACCTGAAATCATCTATTCTCTCTCACTATCTACCTGAAATCATCTATTCTCTGTGACGGGCGCAGTGGTCTAGTGGAGAAGACATCGGCCTCCTAATGGGAAGGTCATGAGTTCAAATCCCGGCCGCTGCCACCTGGTGGGTTAAGGGTGGAGATTTTTCCAATCTCCCAGCCGTCAACTTATGTACAGACCTGCTACATGTAGAGCCTTATCCCCCTTCGTGAGTACACGCAAGCACAAGACCAAGTGCGCACGGAAAAGATCCTGTAATCTATGTTAGAGTGTGCTGGGTTATAAAAACACAAAAATACCCAGCAAGCATCCCCCAAACGCAGCCTATGGCTTCCCAAATGGGGGGTTAAAACAACCATACACATCAAAACTGGCTCGTGCAAATAAACACAAGTGTGCATGGGAGTTTCAGCCCAAGAACGCAGATCAAGATGAAGAAGAAGAAGATACAAAATTGTGAGCCAAGGTGTTTTAAGACCGAGGACTGTGCCAAACAAATTCTTCTTGTGAAATTCTCTCTGACTACCTATCTACCTGAATTCACCTATTGTCTCTGCCTACCTATCTTATAAACTATCTGTGCCTACCTGGCATGGTGTACACCTCCAGGAAGTCGCCGGCAGCCATAGAAAAGTTGACGCCCTCGGGGAGGTCAGAGGGGTCGATGTCAGGGAAGGTGATATGCGACGTCTGGTGACCGCTGCGCATGTTGTTGCTCCACTGGTGGACCCAGGGGTAGAGACGTAGGCTGTTGGTGTTCTTACACCTGACAACAACAACAACAACTATAACCATGGCATGTTGTTGTTACACTGGTGGACCCAGAGCTAGAGACGTAGGCTGAGTTTCTTCTCGTTATGTCTAGGCTGTTGGTGTTCTTACGCCTGTCAACAACAACAGCTAACACAATGTGTGACAGTGTCACCATCTCAGTTTACTCCTTAAACTATTTGACTCAGTGGCCTTGTTGATCTCACATAAACTCCACACCGACTATCCCCTTGTTAATCTCACATAAACTCCACACTGACTATCCCCTTGTTAATCTCACATAAACTCCACACTGACTATCCCCTTGTTGATCTCACATAAACTCCACACCGACTATCCCCTTGTTGATCTCACATAAACTCCACACTGACTATCCCCTTGTTGACCTCACATAAACTCCACACTGACTATCCCCTTGTTGACCTCACATAAACTCCACACTGACTATCCCCTTGTTGACCTCACATAAACTCCACACTGACTATCCCCTTGTTGATCTCACATAAACTCCACACCGACTATCCCCTTGTTGATCTCACATAAACTCCACACCGACTATCCCCTTGTTGACCTCACATAAACTCCACACTGACTATCCCCTTGTTGACCTCACATAAACTCCACACTGACTATCCCCTTGTTGACCTCACATAAACTCCACACTATCCCCTTGTTGATCTCACATAAACTCCACACTGACTATCCCCTTGTTGATCTCACATAAACTCCACACCGACTATCCCCTTGTTGACCTCACATAAACTCCACACTGACTATCCCCTTGTTGATCTCACATAAACTCCACACCGACTATCCCCTTGTTGATCTCACATAAACTCCACACTGACTATCCCCTTGTTGACCTCACATAAACTCCACACTGACTATCCCATTGTTGATCTCACATAAACTCCACACCGACTTTCCCCTTGTTGATCTCACATAAACTCCACACCGACTATCCCCTTGTTGATCGCACATAAACTCCACACTGACTATCCCCTTGCTGATCTCACATAAACTCCACACTGACTATCCCCTTGTTGATCTCACATAAACTCCACACTGACTATCCCCTTGTTGATCTCACATAAACTCCACACCGACTATCCCCTTGTTAATCTCACATAAACTCCACACCGACTATCCCCTTGTTGACCTCACATAAACTCCACACTGACTATCCCCTTGTTGATCTCACATAAACTCCACACCGACTATCCCCTTGTTGATCTCACATAAACTCCACACTGACTATCCCCTTGTTGATCTCACATAAACTCCACACTGACTATCCCCTTGTTGATCTCACATAAACTCCACACTGACTATCCCCTTGTTGATCTCACATAAACTCCACACCGACTATCCCCTTGTTGATCTCACATAAACTCCACACCGACTATCACCTTGTTGATCTCACATAAACTCCACACTGACTATCCCCTTGTTGACCTCACATAAACTCCACACCGACTATCCCCTTGTTGACCTCACATAAACTCCACACCGACTATCCCCTTGTTGACCTCACATAAACTCCACACCGACTATCCCCTTGTTGATCTCACATAAACTCCACACCGACTATCCCCTTGTTGATCTCACATAAACTCCACACTGACTATCCCCTTGTTGATCTCACATAAACTCCACACTGACTATCCCCTTGTTGATCTCACATAAAATCCACACTATCCCCTTGTTGATCTCACATAAACTCCACACTGACTATCCCCTTGTTGATCTCACATAAACTCCACACTGACTATCCCCTTGTTGACCTCACATAAACTCCACACTGACTATCCCCTTGCTGATCTCACATAAACTCCACACTGACTATCCCCTTGTTGATCTCACATAAACTCCACACTGACTATCCCCTTGTTGATCTCACATAAACTCCACACTGACTATCCCCTTGTTGACCTCACATAAACTCCACACTGACTATCCCCTTGTTGATCTCACATAAACTCCACACCGACTATCCCCGTGTTGATCTCACATAAACTCCACACCGACTATCCCCTTGTTGATCTCACATAAACTCCACACTATCCCCTTGTTGATCTCACATAAACTCCACACCGACTATCCCCTTGTTGACCTCACATAAACTCCACACTGACTATCCCCTTGTTGACCTCACATAAACTCCACACCGACTATCCCCTTGTTGACCTCACATAAACTCCACACTGACTATCCCCTTGTTGACCTCACATAAACTCCACACCGACTATCCCCTTGTTGATCTCACATAAACTCCACACTGACTATCCCCTTGTTGACCTCACATAAACTCCACACTGACTATCCCCTTGTTGATCTCACATAAACTCCACACTGACTATCCCCTTGTTGACCTCACATAAACTCCACACCGACTATCCCCTTGTTGATCTCACATAAACTCCACACTGACTATCCCCTTGTTGACCTCACATAAACTCCACACCGACTATCCCCTTGTTGACCTCACATAAACTCCACACTGACTATCCCCTTGTTGATCTCACATAAACTCCACACCGACTATCCCCTTGTTGATCTCACATAAACTCCACACTGACTATCCCCTTGTTGACCTCACATAAACTCCACACCGCCTATCCCCCCAAACTGTGCACTTATCTGAGGGACAAAAGGAAAAGCGGGTCCGTGTCTTGCACGTGAGGAAAATTAGGGGTGAAAGTTGGTTGATTTTACCCCAAAATACCATTACATACACCAAGTCCCAAACATGACGGTAGGGAAGGATTGCAATGAAGTATTAATTTTTACGTTTAGATACCTTATTATTCTCAGCGAATTAGACCTCCCAAATGTTGATCATCAGTACTTGGGAAGGGAGGTTGGGAGAGGGGGTGAGAGGGGGTGAGAGGGGGGGGGGGGGGAGCGTATTCAGTGTGGAGTTTAACGTCCAACAGAGAGAGTCTGCAGTGGCACTTTATAGTGTTCTATGACACAATTTCTGACCGCTTTACCGAGTGAGAATCAGAAATGAGTACCAGGACTGGCAAGAAAGAGCAAACTGTTGCATGTTTGTGATTATTGGTTTCAGCAATTCTAAGCTTGGCGTAACAGCATAGCAATTCTAAGCTTGGCGTAACAGCATAGCAATTCTAAGCTTGGCGTAACAGCGTAGCAATTCTAAGCTTGGCGTAACAGCATAGCAATTTGTCTTAAAACGTAGCATGCAACCAGAACTGGCTAGCGAGTGAAACGTGTGAGCGTACTTGTTGAGCACGAAGTTGGATGCGAGCAGCATGAAGAGACTCCACTCATTGGCCTGACAGTTGTAGCCGCGCCGAGCAAACTCGTGAGCCAGACGACCCAACCCCGCCCCCGGTACCAGGATGTTGACCCCCTTGGTGTCGCTAGGAAACAAAACAACAATCTGATCAACAAAGGGAAGTAAGCACTCTAAATGCATATGACATGTGAAATATCAAACAAATCAAATCAAATTTTAGTTTAGGACAATTGTGGCATTATAAATACACACAGGCTTTTTGTCAACCAGCCCTCGCCCAGAGAAGGACTACTCTGATCACATATATACACGAACATGCATATACAAATAAAAATAAAAAGAGAAAAAAAGCAGAAAACAGAATTTACAGAGTAGGTGAGAGTTACGCGGAACGAGTCTCCTGGCACCTGCGAGTGAGAGAATAACCAGCATGGAAAAGTACAAGTGACTTTCATCCTGTGAAAAACCTTTGCTGGGGAAACAAAGACAGGCTTCAGTGGCAAAAGAAAAGAAACATCAGTCACAATAACCAAAGTGGAGCAAATGTATATCAAGTCAAACAGGAAATGAATACAGTGAAAACCCTTTTTAACATCTTGACAAATCTCAGGAAAATCACGTCTTAAAATGGAGAGAGTGCGTGTGCGAGTGCCCGCATGCCTGTCTGTGTGTGTTAGTGTGTGTGTTAGTGTTTGTATTAGTGTGTGTGTGAGTGTGCGTGTGAAGTCTAAAATCAGTGGGGTGGGGGATAGCGGAGGTGTCATTTTAAAAATGGAAGTGACGCTTAACAATCACAAGCCTCTCACTGTGTGTCGGGCGGGAATCGTTTCTCGACGGCGGCGATGACAGGGAGGTAACAGGCGTCCCGCTCCTCCTTCCCCGCCTGGCTCCAGTCTCTGTAGAACTGCTTGATGGTCGTCTTGACCTTGTCCGTGTCGAACAGCGTGGGCTTCAGGTGGGGATCCTGACTGCCCTACAAATACAGTCAGGGTAAGGGTAAGATTCATATAGTCCTGTGAGGTTCCTGACTGCCCTGCACATAGTCAGGGTAAGGGTAAGATTCATATAGTCCTGTGAGGATCCTGACTGCCCTACACATAGTCAGGGTAAGGGTAAGATTCATATAGTCCTGTGAGGTTCCTGACTGCCCTACACATACAGTCAGGGTAAGGGTAAGATTCATATAGTCCTGTGAGGATCCTGACTGCCCTACACATAGTCAGGGTAAGGGTAAGATTCATATAGTCCTGTGAGGATCCTGACTGCCCTACACATACAGTCAGGGTAAGGGTAAGATTCATATAGTCCTGTGAGGATCCTGACTGCCCTACACATAGTCAGGGTAAGGGTAAGATTCATATAGTCCTGTGAGGTTCCTGACTGCCCTACACATACAGTCAGGGTAAGGGTAAGATTCATATAGTCCTGTGAGGATCCTGACTGCCCTACACATAGTCAGGGTAAGGGTAAGATTCATATAGTCCTGTGAGGTTCCTGACTGCCCTACACATACAGTCAGGGTAAGGGTAAGATTCATATAGTCCTGTGAGGATCCTGACTGCCCTACACATAGTCAGGGTAAGGGTAAGATTCATATAGTCCTGTGAGGATCCTGACTGCCCTACACATAGTCAGGGTAAGGGTAAGATTCATATAGTCCTGTGAGGATCCTGACTGCCCTACACATACAGTCAGGGTAAGGGTAAGATTCATATAGTCCTGTGAGGTTCCTGACTGCCCTACACATAGTCAGGGTAAGGGTAAGATTCATATAGTCCTGTGAGGTTCCTGACTGCCCTACACATAGTCAGGGTAAGGGTAAGATTCATATAGTCCTGTGAGGATCCTGACTGCCCTACACATACAGTCAGGGTAAGGGTAAGATTCATATAGTCCTGTGAGGTTCCTGACTGCCCTACACATAGTCAGGGTAAGGGTAAGATTCATATAGTCCTGTGAGGTTCCTGACTGCCCTACACATAGTCAGGGTAAGGGTAAGATTCATATAGTCCTGTGAGGTTCCTGACTGCCCTACACATAGTCAGGGTAAGGGTAAGATTCATATAGTCCTGTGAGGATCCTGACTGCCCTACACATACAGTCAGGGTAAGGGTAAGATTCATATAGTCCTGTAAGGTTCCTGACTGCCCTACACATAGTCAGGGTAAGGGTAAGATTCATATAGTCCTGTGAGGATCCTGACTGCCCTACACATACAGTCAGGGTAAGGGTAAGATTCATATAGTCCTGTGAGGTTCCTGACTGCCCTACACATAGTCAGGGTAAGGGTAAGATTCATATAGTCCTGTGAGGTTCCTGACTGCCCTGCACATACAGTCAGGGTAAGGGTAAGATTCATATAGTCCTGTGAGGTTCCTGACTGCCCTACACATAGTCAGGGTAAGGGTAAGATTCATATAGTCCTGTGAGGTTCCTGACTGCCCTACACATAGTCAGGGTAAGGGTAAGATTCACATAGTCCTGTGAGGTTCCTGACTGCCCTGCACATAGTCAGGGTAAGGGTAAGATTCATATAGTCCTGTGAGGATCCTGACTGCCCTACACATACAGTCAGGGTAAGGGTAAGATTCACATAGTCCTGTGAGGTTCCTGACTGCCCTGCACATAGTCAGGGTAAGGGTAAGATTCATATAGTCCTGTGAGGATCCTGACTGCCCTACACATACAGTCAGGGTAAGGGTAAGATTCATATAGTCCTGTGAGGTTCCTGACTGCCCTACACATAGTCAGGGTAAGGGTAAGATTCATATAGTCCTGTGAGGTTCCTGACTGCCCTGCACATACAGTCAGGGTAAGGGTAAGATTCATATAGTCCTGTGAGGATCCTCACTGCCCTGCAAATACAGTCAGGGTAAGGGTAAGATTGATATAGTCCTGTGAGAATTCTGACTGCCCTACACATAGTCAGGGTAAGGGTAAGATTCATATAGTCCTGTGAGAATTCTGACTGCCCTACACATAGTCAGGGTAAGGGTAAGATTCATATAGTCCTGTGAGGTTCCTGACTGCCCTACACATACAGTCAGGGTAAGGGTAAGATTCATATAGTCCTGTGAGAATTCTGACTGCCCTACACATACAGTCAGGGTAAGGGTAAGATTCATATAGTCCTGTGAGGTTCCTGACTGCCCTACACATACAGTCAGGGTAAGGGTAAGATTCATATAGTCCTGTGAGGTTCCTGACTGCCCTACACATACAGTCAGGGTAAGGGTAAGATTCATATAGTCCTGTGAGGTTCCTGACTGCCCTACACATACAGTCAGGGTAAGGGTAAGATTCATATAGTCCTGTGAGGATCCTGACTGCCCTACACATACAGTCAGGGTAAGGGTAAGATTCATATAGTCCTGTGAGGATCCTGACTGCCCTACACATACAGTCAGGGTAAGGGTAAGATTCATATAGTCCTGTGAGGTTCCTGACTGCCCTACACATACAGTCAGGGTAAGGGTAAGATTCATATAGTCCTGTGAGGATCCTGACTGCCCTACACATACAGTCAGGGTAAGGGTAAGATTCATATAGTCCTGTGAGGATCCTGACTGCCCTACACATACAGTCAGGGTAAGGGTAAGATTCATATAGTCCTGTGAGGATCCTGACTGCCCTACACATACAGTCAGGGTAAGGGTAAGATTCATATAGTCCTGTGAGGATCCTCCCTGCCCTACACATACAGTCAGGGTAAGGGTAAGATTCATATAGTCCTGTGAGGATCCTGACTGCCCTACACATACAGTCAGGGTAAGGGTAAAATTCATATAGTCCTGTGAGGTTACCCTCATGGAAATTTCGGGCTGCTTTCTCTCATGGAAAAGCGAGCTGCCATACAGTACGGCGCTACCCATTTGGTTTTTTCTTTCCTGCATGCGTGTATTTAAGTTTCGATGCTCCGAGACTTTCGCTGTGAACTTGGGTTCTTTATCATGCGCACGGTGTTCGGACAAAGAGGAGAGTCTGCACAAAGTTGACTCTGGGAAATAAATCCCTTGCCGAACGTGGGTATAGAACCCACGCCGATAGCGACAACTGGTTTTGAAGCCAGCACAGCCACTGACAGAGCTATTTCCCCATCCCCCCCCCCCTCCCCCAGTGACGATGATAAGTATTGTATAACGCCCTCAGACACAGTCAAACCATTAGGGGCATGCTCCTGGGTTTGACCCCAACTTTACATGGTTTGTCTTGAGGCGGTTTGGTTGTAACAGAGACAGTGACAAAAGGTCAGGTGTCATGTCTACTGTCCCGAATGACACAGGATTGCTGACATTTCACCACTGCCAAAAGAATAAACAAATAAGAAATAGGTAGAAAATGAATGTGAAAACTGACTAATTGTTGATCAGTATTTTC
Source organism: Littorina saxatilis (assembly GCF_037325665.1). Lineage (NCBI taxonomy): Eukaryota > Metazoa > Mollusca > Gastropoda > Littorinimorpha > Littorinidae > Littorina > Littorina saxatilis. The sequence goes on from NC_090260.1 coordinate 1,167,222, forward strand.
TAAACCACTAAAAAATAATCTTCTTACACATTAGCTGTTTGGCAAATGTATTTTGCATGGGACACACTGACATCTTCTTCTGCGTTCGTGGGCTGAAACTTCCACGTGCACTCGTGGTTTACACGAGTGGAATTTTACGTGTATGACCGTTTTTACCCCGCCATTTAGGCAGCCATACGCCGCTTTCGGAGGAAGCATGCTGGGTATTTTCGTGTTTCTATAACCCACCGAACTCTGATATGGATTACAGGATCTTTTACGTGCGCACTTGGTCTTGTTGCGTGTACACACGGGGGTGTTCGGACACCGAGGAGAGTCTGCACACAAAGTTGACTCTGAGAAATAAATCTCTCGCCGAACGTGGGGACGAACTCACGCTGACAGCGGCCAACTGGATACAAATCCAGCGCGCTACCGACTGAGCTACATCCCCGCCCCTGGACACACTGACATGAAAGTGGAAGATTTTTTTCCTTCTAGAGAAAAGTTTCTACATATCAGGTTACACTTGTTGTGCTCTTCCATTCCAGTTGTCAATCAATTGTTAACGCATGTTATTAGAAAAAAATGTCAGCTTTTGTCATTGTCTCAACGAGCCTTAGAGTCAACAAGCCTTAGAGTCAACAAGCCTTAGAGTCAACAAGCCTTGGAGTCAACGAGCCTCAGAGTCAACGAGCCTTAGAGTCCACCATTCACACAGGCCCACCACTCTGTCAGTTTGTACTATTTTGGATCGGCAGCCCAGTTTGGGTTCAAGCTAGTTGCTAGAATGGATAGATATCTCAATCGATAAATTGCTGCAAGTTACAGGAAAAAGAATCGATCGATACATAAATGTTAATTGTATGTTTGACCAAAATATGACATTTTGCACAGATCTTAACGATCTCGGAGGAACACTGACTGTCTCGATCTGTGTAAAATGTCATATTTTAGTCAACAATACAAATAGTGTATGATAACCAACCAATCACCCCCCCCACACACACACACACACACACACACACTCACATTGACAAGTCAGGTTCTTGTTCTCAAGCAGTGCAAAAAGAAGAACACTACATTTCCCTCTCCCCAACCTGTTTCTGTTCAAATAGGCAACACCGACATTCTTTTCTCACCATCAGCTAGAAACCTTGGATTCACCCTTTCATCTGACATGACCCTTAACAAACATATATCTTTAGTCTGTAGAGCAGCTTATTTTGAGCTTCGTAAGATCAGCACCATTCGCCACACACTCTCCTCTCAAACAACTAACACTCTTGTCTGTGCCTTTGTTCTTTCTAAACTTGACTACTGCAACTCTCTTCTCTCTGGCTGTCCTCTGTACCTCCTGCATAAACTACAAAAAGTCCAAAACTCGGCAGCACGCCTCATTCTCAAAGCACGAAAACGAGATCACGCAACACCACTTCTTCACACATTGCACTGGTTACCTATTCAAGCCCGCATTGACTACAAACTGTCCACCCTCTGCTTTAACTTCTTTTCTGGCTCGTCTCCTGCTTACTTCTCTGAACTCCTCGCCGTCTATTCTCCAGCAAGACAACTCCGTGCCTCTTCTGACTCAGTGTCGCATCCTTACCATTCAACACACCAAAACCAAAACATACGGACAACGCACTTTTACTTTCTGCGCACCCACACAATGGAATTCTCTCCCCTTTCACATCCGCCACTCTCAGTCACCCCAAGCATTCAAACGAGCACTTAAAACGCACCTCTTCAGGAAATACAACCCCTGATTTTGTTTTCTCAGTCCATCAGTAGGCTACATGTAGTGTTATTTGTTGTTTTAGTGATTTTTCACCACCTATTTTATTCATGTTTTTATTACTTAGTTAGTGGAAGAATCTTTTGTAATGTATGTTTGAAGGTGTATGCTTTTAATTAAGCGTTGTTGACTATGAATGTAGATGTAAATGCTTGTATAAATGTGTTTTAATGTTAGTGTTATTTGTTGTTTTAGTGATTTGTCACTACCTATTTTATTCATGTTTTTATTATTTAGTTAGTGGAAGAATCTTTTGTAATGTATCTTTGATGGTGTATGCTTTTAATTAAGCGTTGTTGACTATGAATGTAGATGTAAATGCTTGTATAACTGTGTTTTAATTTTAAAGGTGTCAAGCGCAAAGAGCATAATTGTAAAGTTATGATAGTGCGCTATATAAATTCTCATTTATTATTATTATTATTATTATCATCATCAAAGAGGACCTCGGCTTCCTGCAGCATGAGCTTGATGACCTCGTGGTTGTGAGCTACAGAGGTACACTAACCACCACCCCCCCCCCCCCCCCCCCCCCCACACACACACACTCACATTGACAAGTCAGGTTCTTGTTCCCAAAGAGGACCTCGGCTTCCTGCAGCATGAGCTTGATGACCTCGTGGTTGTGAGCCACAGAGGTACACTAACCACCACCCCCCCCCCCCCCCCACCCACACACACTCACATTGACGACAGTCAGGTTCTTGTTCTCAAAGAGGACCTCGGCTTCCTGCAGCATGAGCTTGATGACCTCGTGGTTGTGAGCCACACAGGTACGCATGACATCCAGGTTCTCTCTGAAGCGCGGCAGGTAGTTCTGATGCTGGTCGGGCAGCTCCAGGTAATGGTCCTCTGCACTCTGAATCCTCCTCAAGCAGTGCGACCTGCACATGACATAGCATTGTTAAGCAGTGCGACCTGCACATAGCATTGTCAAGCAGTGCGACCTGCACATAGCATTGTCAAGCAGTGCGACCTGCACATAGCATTGTCAAGCAGTGTGACCTGCACATAGCATTGTTCTGGCAGTGTGACCTGCACATAGCATTGTTAAGCAGTGCGACATGCACATAGCATTGTCAAGCAGTGCGACCTGCACATAGCATTGTCAAGCAGTGCGACCTGCACATAGCATTGTCAAGCAGTGTGACCTGCACATAGCATTGTTCAGGCAGTGTGACCTGCACATAGCATTGTTCAAGCAGTGTGACCTGCAAAGAGCATTGTTCAGGCTCTTTGTAGGTAGACCGCCTCGCTGCACTCTGAATAGACAATTTGCAAAAATAACTCAATCCGTTTTGTATAGGTTAAATTTATGTAAAAGATGACATTTTCTTTTTCTTCTGCGTTCGTGGGCTAAAACTCCCATGTACACTTGTGTTTTTGCACGAGTGGAATTTTACGAGCATGATCGTTTTTACCCAGCCATTCAGGCATCAATACGTCGATTTTGGGGGAGGCATGCTTGGTATTTTGGTGTTTCTATAACCCACCAAACTCTGATATGGATTACAGGATCTTTTATGTGCGCACTTGGTCTTAACAAAGATTGTGCTTGCGTGTACACACCAAGTGGGAGGAGCACCGGCACGTCTGCACATACATTGATCTGGGTGATCTGGGTGATCGGGGTGATCTGGGTGATCGGGGTGATCTGGGTGATCGGAAAAATATCCACCTTAACCCACCAGATGCAGCCGGGATTCAAACCCACGACCTTCCGCTTTGGAGGCTGGCGTTTTAATTACCACCAAGCCATTGCGCCCGTCAGATTGACATTTTGAATACCCTAGCTTGTTCTCTGACAAATAAATTCACACATGCTTCTGTCTATGTGATTCGGACACACCCCTCGCTACTGACTGGTGACTAGTGACTACAGACTAGTGACTACAGACTAGTGACTACAGACTAGTGACTACAGACTAGTGACTACAGAATAGTGACTACAGAATAGTGACTACAGACTAGACTGAGTAGACTAGTGACTACAGACTAGTGACTACAGACTAGTGACTACAGACTACTGACTAGTGACTACAGACTAGTGACTACAGACTAGTGACTACAGACTAGTGACTACAGACTAGTGACTACAGACTAGTGACTACAGACTAGTGACTACAGACTAGTGACTACAGACTACTGACTAGCCTCTCCATTGATGTTTGTCCAAGTACAAGCAAGGGTACTCACTCTTTCACAACAAACCAGACAGAGCTACTTTCGGAATTTGTCTAATCCCTGAGAAATGTCAAGGTTCAAGGTTTGCATCAAGGGTCGATCTTTGTGGAGCGAAAGTCCCTCCCTATGCACTCGCCCTGGATCCAGGCACAATCACATGTGAAAAAGATATCTTCTTCCTGATTTAAACTATTAATTTATGGCAACATCCAGAATAAGGCTGAAGTGAGCTTCGTCATCACACTAAATGCATATCATTATCATCATTTTCACTCAAAAATGTGATGACACTTCCAGAGGGCTATATCTGGAGTGTGTTTTATTCACTGGCAGTGTTCATCACTTCTTGATAAATGATGCACTCTTTTTCTCCCTTATTTGTGTGTGTGTGTGTGTGTGTGTGTGTGTGTGTGTGTGTGTGTGTGTGTGTGTGTGTGTGTGTGTGTGTGTGTGTGTGTGCGTTTGTGTAATGTGACAGTGTGTGCAATTTTTCTGGAAATGTCATGCTTGGTTTCAACTGCAAAACTACATACATTCAGGCTGATTTGTGCAGTACAATGAAATAATGAAATATGAGTGGCTGGAAATAAGGAAACTTTTCCCAATCCTAATCACTCTGAACAACAAACAAAAACAAAAAATTCTTCTTTTTATTTTACTGAACATACCCGAACGACAACTATTTTCAGGCCATTTGTTCATCAAAAAAACAGACTGAAAAATTCCTGATTCCTTGAAATTGAACTCGAAATATTAAGACAATACATAACAACTGTCGAAACTGAATGAGACCATCAACAAAACTTGATCTTTCAGTTTCACTTGTCATCGTTTTAATACATGAAACAAAGCAATATCCAAAACAATGCACTCGAGTCAATGCACAAACTCGCGTCTCCAAACCTGTAGCTCTTGAAAGCTTCAACAACTCGCATGAAATGCTCATGTTCTTTCTTGTCATAATCTTCTTCCTCTTCTTTGGATGTGTCGTGTTTGTCCGAGTTGTGATGCGCTTCGTCCCCAGTGTCGGCCATATTTACCGCTGTCTGACCAAGGGAGCGCATTCTCCACACCAAGAACCAACCATTTGCTGAATTGCTTCCCTTCCACACAGGCACTTGTACCACACACACTGTCTGGACAGCAGAACATTTATCAAAATCTAACACATTCCAGCGCTCACGCTCTGGCGCAGACACACACACACATACACACACACAAACGCACGCACGCACGCACACACACGCACGCACACACACGCACGCACTAACCGGCACGCGCCGGGCACCGGCCACGTCAGGCTAGTGTTGGTACACCGGCACATACCGTGACACACAGACACACACACACACATAGGCCTACACTCACACACACACACACACACACGGCACATGATACAGCACACACACACACCCACACCCACACACCGTGACTGGCACACACACTGACACACACCGTCACACACACACACACACATACACACACACATACGGCACACACACACACACATCATAGTACACACACACACACACACACACACACACACACCGTGCACACACACACACACACACACACACACACTGTGACCACACACCGCAGTTGTAGGCTTGCGAGATTTGGTCTCGTCTCAGTCTTCCAAAGGGCGAGTTGCAGTCAAATAGGCCTACTGATGTTCATTCGTTTGTCACAATGACATGTTGTGTGCGAGTTATTTGTTTGATCATAGTGTTACTTGGTGTATGTCATGTCTATAATGAGGTGCTGCTTGTTATAGTTTGTGTGTGAGTTCATTTGTTTGATTGTTACTTGGTGTATGTCATGTCTATAATGAGGTGCTGCTTGTTATAGTTTGTGTGTGAGTTCATTTGTTTGATTGTTACTTGGTGTATGTCATGTCTATAATGAGGTGCTGCTTGTTATAGTTTGTGTGTGAGTTCATTTGTTTGATTGTTACTTGGTGTATATCCTGTCTATAATGAGGTGCTGCTTGTTATAGTTTGTGTGTGAGTTCATTTGTTTGATTGTTACTTGGTGTATATCCTGTCTATAATGAGGTGCTGCTTGTTATAGTTTGTGCGTGCAGGAATCAGAATGGCTGTGTGTGTGTGTTTTATGTACATGGGACTTTTTTTGCAATGAAATGCTGCTTGTCGTGTATGTGTCACGGTGTGTGTGTGTGTGTGTGTGTGTGTGTGTCACGTGTCAGTGTGTGTCAGTGTGTGTGTGTGTGTGTGCCGGTGTGTTTGTGTGTATGAGAGAGGGCAAGAGAGAGAGAGAGAGGGCGAGAAACTGAGAGAGAGAGAGAGACGAGACGAGAGAGACGAGAGAGAGAGAGAGAGAGAGAGAGAGAGAGAGAGAGAGAGAGAGAGAGAGAGAGAGAGAGAGATATTCATCCATGAATACAACAGCATTGTTGGCGTACATGTTCGTTTTGTGCTATCCAACAATTCATTTACTGATGCTTAAGTTATGCTTAGGTAGCACAACATATGTTGAGTTGAAAATCAACAAGCAAAACATAAATATATCAATTGAACTTTGGATTTGCTTCCAGTCGAGTCACGTGACGTCAGAAACAGACTAAAACTCTATTTAGGCAGCTGGCCGAGACTACAACAGAGTGCTCGTCTGGGTGAGTTTCATTGAAAAACGATTATGGAATTCTAGCACAAACAGATCGATACAGAAATATTATTTTTATTGTTGACCACTGATTTAACACTGATTATGAGAGTCCTTGTTCACCTTGACCGCTTGCGGCAGCCTCAATTTGAGAAACCTGTAACTAAGGAGGTCATATGTAAATAAGGAAGTCCTATGCATGAGAATGTACGACTGTCTTTTGGGCATGTATTGATCTGTATTATATTGATGTACTGCTCACTGCTTGTTGTGTGTCAAGTTTCCGTCTGAATTCATTTTACTTGTACAAAGTTTGCAATTACAATTGAAATAAAGCCTTGTTTGCTTGTGTATGTGAGACTGAGAGAAAGAGTGAGTGAGTGAGTTTGAGTGTCGTGTGTGTGTGCGTGTGTGTGTGCGTGTGTGTGTGTGTGTGTGTGTGTGTGTGTCAGTGTGTGTGTGCGTGTGTGTGTGTGTGTGTGTGTGTGTGTGTGTGTGTGTGTATTCCAGCTCAATCGTTTGATTATTCTTTGATTTCTCTTTGACACAAACCCTGACTTACAGGCTGTCTGTCCGACGATGTGTGGTACACAGTGGGGGCGACCTTCAAGAAAGACTGCAACACGTGCACCTGTTCTTCTCACAGAAACATCGTCTGCACTGAGAAATACTGCAGCAAAGGTCAGAGACAAATTATCTTTCTCTTTTTTTTTGTAGACTGTTTTAGGCCAAAAACAAAAAATAGTCTGTTTACGGTATCCCGACCGACCCTATTTTTTCGCGCGACCCTAGACTTTTTTTTGGCATTTGGAAAAAAAAAAGTCTTTGTTTTTAGGCAAAATAACTTAAAAAATATGGGGTTTTTGGGGGGAAATTCTTTTTTTTTACAATCCCGACCTACCGACCCTGTCCGCTTCGGCGTCCCACAAGGATCTGTCCTCGGCCCTGTCCTTTTCACCCTGTACACCCAACCCCTCTCCCTGGTCATCGAACGCCACGGCCTGAACTACAACTCCTTTGCCGATGACACGCAGCTCCAGAACAGCGCCAAGCCGGAGGACGTTGACGATCTCCTTGGATCCATCTCCAGTTGTTTCACTGACATCAAGAACTGGATGACTGAGAACAAGCTGAAGCTGAACAGTGAGAAGACGGAGGCCCTTCTCGTTGGAACACGACAGAAGATTGCTTCCCTCACTGTGACCGACCTCCAGCTGGATGACGCGACTGTTCCATTCTCCCCTGCTGTCAAGAGCCTTGGCGTCTTTCTCGACTCCACTCTCTCCATGCAGACACACATCTCCTTCATCATCAAGACCTGCTTTTTCCACCTACGACGCATCGCCTCCATCCGTCGCTACCTCACCCACGACGCCTGTGTCAAGCTGGTTGTCTCCCTCATCTTCAGTCGTCTGGACTACTGCAACTCCCTTCTGGCTGGCCTCCCCGCCTCATCCATTCACGGCCTACAACGAGTCCAGAACGCCGCTGCCAGGCTGACGTTGAGGAAGACGAAGCGAGACCACATCACCCCCCTACTTTGCTCCTTGCACTGGCTCCCTGTCAACACCCGAATCTCCTACAAACTGTCCACTCTGGTCTACAAGTGTCTCAACGACTCTGCTCCCGAGTACCTTCAATCCTCCCTGGACCTGTACACCCAGCCCTCCGACCGTCCCCTTCGTTCTGCTGCTGACCCTCTCCGCCTCCACATCCCTCGCTCGAAACTCGCATCTGCTGGTCAGCGTGCATTTCCCTCCGCGGGCCCCTCCGTCTGGAACTCCCTGCCGCTTGAGCTTCGCCAGAGCCCCTCTCTTGACGCGTTCAAGAGTAGGTTGAAGACTCAGTTCTTCCCGTAGCTGGCTGCGACTTTCATGCTCGACGTGATGTGTTGTGCCCCAAAAGACATTCTTGTGCTGTGCTCTGTGAGAGGTGTTTTCTTTGTGCTTAATATTATTTTGTTTGGACCAAGCTATTGCTGTGTACATTGTTGTTAAACAGTTGTTTGTTTACCAGGGTTTGCTAGTGTGTGATAGGGTTCGTGTCCGTCTGAAGATGTTAGTTTCTTTGTTAGTCCTGTGTTGACAACTCTTCGACAAGCGCTTAGAACTGTACCCACGGAATACGCGCTATATAAGCTTCATATTGATTGATTGATACCGTCAAAACAATAGTCTTTGGAAACAATCTGTGCGGCACGTGCAAGATGAAATGCGTCATCATCTAATGTTCTTGCAAAATTCAGCAAACTGCTGACGTCTGTATCGAAAATAAGCACTGTTTCTTTCCCTTGCCTTTGAGCTTGCAGATTTGGCACCATACGAAGAGGTCTTTCTTTGAGTCTTGTTGTATGAACCTTTTTGTTATATGAACAGTCCAGCTCACGAAACTGGCTGTCATGTACTTTGCACAGTTCAGACATTTTGAACAGTGACATGGACTTGCTTTCTCTCTTCTTCAATAAAAAAAGGAGTTTACTTAAGGCTGGAGTACACTTTGGAGGCCCTCTTTCAAAGTGATTAGGTAGTTTTAAAAGTTACTTTTTCTGTTAGTTCAATGTTTGCTTTATCAGGAAAATACAAAATATAAAGGGCTTAACGCGCAAAATTTTAAGATAACGACTGAAGTTTAAGCATAGGTATCAGATTTTTTCACGCAAACACTACTGAATAAGTTGCAATATTGTATTGTGAAAATGTAAACAAAATAACAATCAGATGATCACAAACTGAAGAAGAGAAATAGGGAAGCAAAATAGAACATTAAACGTAGTGATTTTACTTGTGAATTCGGAAAAAAATCCTTTTGTATCCATTTTGAAGCTCAATTTGAAGCATGGAACACCAACAAACATTGATAAAAAGTGTTAAAGTGATTACAGTGTTCAGAAATAGTGTTAGATACCAAGTTGAGTTATCCCTCTTTACCAATTTAAAAAAAAATACACCTCTTAACGCGCAAAATTTTGAACTGTGATGCTTTTACTACCCCCACCCCCTTCCCATTTGTCAAAAATGAGTGCATATTATCTTCCAAATAGAAAAGCAGGGTAGTCAGATGATCAAAAACTTAAGAAGAGAAAGAGGGAAGCAAAATAGAACATCCAACACAATGATTTAACTTGTGAATCATGAGAAAACTATTTTTTTACCCATTTGTGAAGCTTAATTTGAAACTTGGAACACAGACAAACATATATTAAAAGTGTTAAAGTGATTACAGTGTTCAGAAATAGTGTTAGATACCAAGTTGAGTTATCCCTCTTTACCACTGTTAAAAGAAATACACCTCTTGTCGCGCAAAATCTTGAACTGTGATACTTTTACTTCCCCCACCCCCTACCCATTTTTTCAGAAAAGAGTGCATAATTATTATCTACCAAATAGAAAAGCAGGGTAGTCAGATGATCAAAAACTGAAGAACAGAAATAGGGAAGCAAAATAGAACATCCAACATAGTGATTTAACTGGTGAATTCTAAAAAAAACCCACTTTTTTACTCATTTTATTAGCTTAATTTAAAGCTTGGAACTGAAGACAGAAAAAAAAAATTAAAAGTGCTAAAGTGGTTACAGTGTTCAGAAATAGTGTTAGATACCAAGTTGAGTTATCCCTCTTCATCACAGTTAAAAGAAACACACCTCTTGTCGCGCAAAATCTTGAACTGTGATGCTTTTACTACCCCCACCCCCTACCCATTTTTCAGAAAAGAGTGCATATTATCTTTCAAATAGAAAAGCAGGGTAGTCAGATGATCAAAAACTTAAGAAGAGAAAGAGGGAAGCAAAATAGAACATCCAACATAATGATTTAACTTGTGAATTATGAGAAAACTATTTTTTTATCCATTTTTGAAGCTTAATTTAAAACTTGGAACACAAACAAACATAAATTAAAAGTGTTAAAGTGATTACAGTGTTCAGAAATAGTGTTAGATACCAAGTTGAGTTATCCCTCTTTACCACTGTTAAAAGAAATACACCTCTTGTCGCGCAAAATCTTGAACTGTGATGCTTTTACTACCCCCACCCCCTACCCATTTTTCAGAAAAGAGTGCATATTATCTTTCAAATAGAAAAGCAGGGTAGTCAGATGATCAAAAACTTAAAGAAGAGAAAGAGGGAAGCAAAATAGAACATCCAACATAATGACTTAACTTGTGAATTATTAAAAAACCATTTTTTTTAACCCATTTATGAAGCTTAATTTGAAACTTGGAACACAGACAAACATAAATTAAAAGTGTTAAAGTGATTACAGTGTTCAGAAATAGTGTTAGATACCAAGTTGAGTTATCCCTCTTTACCAATTTTAAAAAAAAAACATCTCTTAACGCGCAAAATTTTGAACTGTGTTGCTTTTACTACCCCCACCCCCTTACCATTTTTCAGAAAAGAGTGCATATTATCTTCCAAATAGAAAAGCAGGGTAGTCAGATGATCAAAAACTTAAGAAGAGAAAGAGGGAAGCAAAATAGAACATCCAACATAATGATTTAACTTGTGAATTATGAGAAAACTATTTTTTTACCCATTTTTGAAGCTTAATTTAAAACTTGGAACACAAACAAACATAAATTAAAAGTGTTAAAGTGATTACAGTGTTCAGAAATAGTGTTAGATACCAAGTTGAGTTATCCCTCTTTACCACTGTTAAAAGAAATACACCTCATGTCGGCCAAAATCTTGAACTGTGATACTTTTACTTCCCCCACCCCCTACCCATTTTTTCAGAAAAGAGTGCATATTATCTACCAAATAGAAAAGCAGGGTAGTCAGATGATCAAAAACTGAAGAACAGAAATAGGGAAGCAAAATAGAACATCCAACATAGTGATTTAACTGGTGAATTCTCAAAAAACCCCACTTTTTTACTCATTTTATTAGCTGAATTTTAAAGCTTGGAAGACAGAGAGAAAAAAAATGAAAGTGCTAAAGTGGTTACAGTGTTCAGAAATAGTGTTTGGTACCAAGTTGAGTTATCCTTCTTCATCACAGTTAAAAGAAACACACCTCTTGTCGCGCAAAATCTTGAACTGTGATGCTTTTACTACCCCCACCCCCTACCCATTTTTCAGAAAAGAGTGCATATTATCTTCCAAATAGAAAAGCAAGGTAGTCAGATGATCAAAAACTTCAGAACAGAAATAGGGAAGCAAAAAATAACATCCAACAGAGTGATTTAACTGGTAAATTCAGAAAACACACACTGTTTTACTCATTTTATAAGCTGAATTTAAAGCTTGGAAGACAGAACAAATAAATTAAAAGTGCTAAAGTGGTTACAGTGTTCAGAACTAGTGTTAGATACCAAGTTGAGTTATCCCTCTTCATCACAGTTAAAAGAAACACACCTCTTGTCGCACAAAATTTTATACTGTGATGCTTTTACTACCCCCACCCCCTACCCATTTTTCAGAAAAGAGTGCATATTATCTTCCAAATTGGTCAAGAGTACAGAATAGTGTCCAGTCTCTGTGACATGAGCATGACAAATATAATTTTGTCATAAAACAATCTTTTTTACTTAAATTGGAGCATATAGTTATCTTGATACTTCCTACCAAAAGAAATTTCAAATGGGCTATTTACTGAGTAGTATTTGAAGAAAATGTATTTGGTTTGCATGTAACGGTAACACCGTGACCCTTTCAATCAACATCAACTTAAAACAAATCCAGTTTAATTCCAGGTCTTTATTTAACTTTATCAGCCTGCTACAAGTGTACTTTCAATGATTAAATCATAACAACAGTGTTCTAGTCTGATACAGTATTGAAAACTGCATGTAACTGTTGCATGTACGTAACTTTACACAAAGCAGAACATTTGACTCACAATGTTAAAAAAGTAACATATTTAAGTAAAATAAACAAACAAAAAGTCTTCAAATATGTTAAGCCTTATCTTTATATTTAATTGTAAGAAGAAAAGTTCATTTTTCCAATTTCTGAATTATGTTATAATGCACCATGCATTTACAACATCAGGCGTTCCTAATTTCAAGGTAAAATGACTAAGTAAATGTACTGTATTAAAGGCTCCTACATTGTCAAGGTATGAACTACTTCAGTTAAAGTATTAATTAAGGTTAAAGTATCCCAACAATTGTTTTACTCGTTTTAATGTATAAAATAGAAAACCTAGCAATACATGCATGTAACATAACACTGTGACCTATCCTTTTTCTTACCCATTTTTCACCAGAAAAAGAAATCCATCCAGAATTAAATGTTCTACAAGTAAATACATAGATATAAACATATTTCACATCCAACAATGTGAGTCCAAGTGATAAAGGGAAAGAATAAATAACAAGAAAAGACGTATGCAAGTAACTTTACACCAACTAGTGCTATTTGAAGGTGAAATAATTGTTATACAGCCTCTTAATCACTTAAATCGTACTAGTAATTGAAGAAAACATTCTCTTAATATTGAATGACCTATTGAGTGCTTAAGACAGTGAAATAATTGAATTTAAGTGGATTCAGAGCCAGTTTTAGGCAACAAACAAAATATCCCGAATAAGGGAAAGGCAAACATATCCATTCAACTTTTGTTATTACTTCAGCTACACCTTAGTAATCAAAAGAGAAATACTCAAACAAAACAGCAAATGTTAGACAAAACATTGGGCAACAACCAAAAATGTCCTACCAACCAAACTTTGCTACCAACCAGCCTTTCCTATCTTTCAGATTGTAACTAGACAACAGCACAACATGAACTCAAAAACAAAACATGAAGCTGCTAACCACAGATGTGGCACTGACAGATGGAATAGAAGAGCCTCTGCATACATGAAAATCAATGACAGTTTTGAAATATTAACAAAACAGGGTTCCACCCACTCGTATTATTTTTATTGGTTTTTTTTTATTATGGAGGGAATGCATCTTGGCTGGTTGACCTCATGCTAAACAAATACATGACAACAGTACAGCTTCAGAAATCTTAGTGCTTGGGAACAAAGGGCCACACATAGAAGTCTGTTTGCTTTCACGCTGTTTTTTCAGGAAATGTACTTCTGCACCATCACCAATGAGGGCTTGAATCTGCAACACAAAATAACAAGAAATTCCGAGGTGATATTCAAAGCGTACCAGTTCCACATAACTAATCTCATGAAAATCATCAATTTGATTGAATTAAACATAAATTACCATGCATGTTAATATATTCGTGTACATTTAAACAAAAACTAGTATCATCGGTACTGAAACAAACAAACAAAATAAATCCCCAGTGCCTCAATTCTCACAATTTCTTCCTGAATGTATTGAAGTCCTTGTACTCTTACCCCTGGAAATGCAGGTCACTATTGTCAGCTGGGTCCACACCACTCTGTTCTGCAAACTTCACTGGATGTTGTCTCAGTTGATAGTGTCCAGGGAAGGAAGAAAATTTAAAAAAAATTAAATGCTGGACCGATGAAACAAACTTTTTTGTGTCCTGAAATAGCATTCCTAATGCTGTTGATCATGTGTGTGTTATGTTACATTGTGATTCAAACACATACTGTTAAAACTCATCCTAATACATAATTATTCACTCTTAGTCTGAAAACACTCACCTTCTTTGTGAATTTTTGTTTTTACCGAGTAAAGTTACATTCAAGCAATAGATTAAGTGGGTTTTTGTTTGTTTGTTGACCTGCATTAAACCATATCTTGGTTGTTAAGCAGCCTTAAAAAAAAAGCATCCACAGAAAAGAAAGAAAAGATAATAAACTATGTTGACGGCAATTTTTACTCATACATGTAACTTAACACCGAATAATCCCTTAGTCTATGATTATGTTTGTGTTATGTGACATTCAAACACATGTTTTAAAAAAATGCTTGTACTAAATGATCCACTCTTTGAACATTATAGTGTGCAATTAGTGTGCACAAAAATGTGAAATTCTTCAAGATACGTTTGAAAGTAACTTTACACAAAACCTATGGTGTCATGTTACATGCAAACACCTTTAATCTATTTTGAAGCATTAAACAGTTTGAAAAGCAAAATTGTTGACTGTTTCCATCCAGTCACCTTTCAAAGTGGGATTGAACCAGTCAATGAAATCCTGAGTTCATCTTAGCAATGCCATTTGAAAATGTCAGTATGACTGCAGGTACATAACATGCATTTGTCGTGTTAAGTTACTTGCATGCACGTTTTTACTGCATGTAACATAATGCACAATTATAATTCAAATGTTACCATGAAGCAAACAATTCATTTGTATTAAAAAGCTCCTATTCAATAGATTTTGCTATACCAAACTTGTGTGATGAAAAATACATGAGTGTAACTTAATACCACTCTTTATGGAGTAAAGTTACATACAAACACATATCACTAAAACATCCCTTGTGCAGGCGAAAACACAAACTGAAGTTAAAGATCGCCATTCAAAACACATCATCTTGAAAAATCAGACAGGTACTTGCAGATTCAGTTTCCATCAACAAGGTGATAGTTAGCATGTAACTTTACACGGGCATGTTGTCACTGTGATTGCGTTAGGTTACGTACGAACAGAACATTCAAACTTGGGTTTAAGATCGTACCAGGGCCATCCACATTCATCGAGAATGCGAATGTTCAGATTATTGCATATTTGTTTTCCTTTAAAATGTCCCCGATCTAAAATGAATGCAGCACTTGCTTGGACGTAACGTTAACGATATGTACTTTCGTGTTAAGTTACAATCACGCGTCAAGATGGTAAAAAAATGGTAAGTCGTAACGATTTTTTTTAATCCTTCGAGATCTCACAACACTACGTCCAAAATTGGTCTTCTCGCTAAAAAACATGTAAAAAACATTCTCCTAAAGCAAACATATTCACGCATGTAACATTAACACCAAAAGTAAGCATGGTCACTCGCAAACATGTGCTCATAACAAATCAACAAACATTTTCCACAATTCCAAATGGGACTAAGATAACCCCTGCTAACACTGTTTTCACGTTCATGCCGTTGTTCATAAAAATTATAATATATTTTGGTCACTTTACTTGCATTTAATGTCTTTCACTGACAAAACTGCATAAACGTAACCATAAACAGCAAAACTTACCTCATGCTTTTTCGCCACAATGATCCATCAATGCTTCGACCAAAACAGCGTGTGACCAGCTCTTTTGTAAACAATATTCAAAATGGCCGCCGCTTACGCAAAATCTCGTTCACGTCCTAGTGAGGGATCGTTTTTTGTTGCATGCGCGTAACATAATATTTACGCGGTTTTCAATTATTTTTCCCTTGGACTGCTATGTAGAGTGGAATCAAGAAACCGCTTAAAGTCATATGCCGAAATGAAGGCAGCGACAGAAGCTTTAAAATCATGCTGTTTCCCTCCTACGTGAGACTTCCTACTCGTTGTTAAAATGAAGACGAACTCGGTACGAAAAATTAACGCGACGGTTACGTTCAAGCAGCCGTCCTTTGAACGCAATTATACACATCGCCGGTCATTCGTTCGTCCTGACAGTAAACCTGCATTGAACTGCATTGTCTTTCATAACATGATATGATTGATTCAGTTTCAAATTGTCTCTGGTAAAGCGAACATGCAGCTTCAAAGTGTAGTGTGTGAATTGTGTCACGTTTCGCGTTTCGCCGACAACCGACTTTTTCGAACTAATCCACAGATATATAACTCAACAGACACATATTTGAACACAAGAAGACATGCATATTGAAATCAACTTATTTTGAACAGATTAGAACAGGTTTGATTGAGGTGCATGTAGAATGGTTGCCTTTACAAGGCTAGTTTTGTGACCAACTCGTGATACAGGCACTCGACGCTCTGTTGTACTCTTGACCATATAGAAAAGCAAGGTAATCAGATGATCAAAAACTTAAAAAGAGAAAGAGGGAAGCAAAATAGAATATCCAAAATAGTGATTTAACTGTAGATTTCAGAAGAAAAAAACCCTTTTTTTTAATCATTTTTGAAGCTGAACTTGAAGTTTGGAAGACAGAAAAAAAAAAAAAAGTGCTAAAGTGGTTACAGTGTTCAGAAATAGTGTTAGATACCAAGTTGAGTTTTTGCTCTTTATAAAAGAAACACACCTCTTGTCGCGCAAAATCTTGAACTGTGATCCTTTTACTACCCCACGCCCTCTACCCATTTGAACAGAAAAGAGTGCATAATTTGTATTCTCTTCCAATTAGAAAAATAAGTAAAAGCAACTGGACATTTTTAAAATACATCTTTTCTGTCAGTCCAAGGATTGCTTAGTCCATTAAAAACAAACAGACTAGGATTTAACGCACCCATTTTAAGAAAAAGTTAACATGATAATTGATATATATCAGACTTTTTTTTTATGCAATTACTACTGAAGATTGCAGACCAGGTAAAACAATCATTTTATATCCTTTGTCACATTTTATTTTTATTTTTAATAAATCTATCTATAGCGAGTCTTGTCTCTTTGTGTCATTTAGTTATTTTCAAGAATTATATCCTGGCAACAACAACAACAAAAACACCTACCTACCTACCCTATTTTTTTTAGCCATGTTAATAGAAACAGACAATTTATTTGTTTTGGCCTAAAGATCTTGAAACATTTGTTTTAATAGAGAAATAACAAGTACAGCCATTAGCTGTGTCACTCGAATTTTTTTGTCAGGCTGAAACTTAGCTGTTGCGTTGGTGTCTGCTGTGTGTATCTGGGTCCAAAGCAACTTTCACATTCTCATCTACACACTCACGTTACACAAGTAATTCCACCCACAGAGGCGTTCGGGGATGGGGGTCTCGCACTCGGGCGAATC